>NC_141990.1:129586919-129861919 GCF_049901715.1 Pseudonaja textilis | reverse complement strand
AGATAATCTGGTGAGTCACTGATCATAATTCAATAAATTTAAGTTTCAATCTTGCCAACCAGCTGCAATGTTGGAAAAAATTATGTAACGAGGTTTGATACTCTGATCAGTCATCAACAGACTATGTCTCTGAAAACAAAACAGAGTTGGACCCAATTTGGTGTGGGAGGAGAAGAAAAAACAAGTTCTAAAATGGCAAATGGAAGAACAAGCCCTAAAATGGGACCTGGTTCAGCTATGGACTAAAGAGAAGAACAAAATTAGAAAAATTCCTCCAAATAATCTGGGAAAGAGCAGTAATTTGGAAAATCACTATCTGCTCTATTCTCCTCCCTCCTAATCACATGACCCATTGTGGTAACAAGATAAGGGAGAGCAGAAAAACATCCTCATACACTTTTACTGTTTTACATGGGGGGGGTGCTTGTTGACACCAGGCACTCAACTAATGAGCTGACCATAAAACCCTCACTTCCTGCAGTCTAATCATGAGGAATAGCTGTCCAGAATACAAGTGGGGAATCTCACTATAACTCCTTTATCCAGAAAGATTGCACAAGCCAAAATGATTGCACAATTGGGCAATACGGTTAACTAAATCACTAGATACTAAATTGACAGCTTTAAAAAAAAAGCAGAGGAAAGAGCTATAAAGAGGAAAGAGGAAATGAAAGAAGTTAAGAAGATGGAAAGCTCTGTAAAACAAGTGTCTGGCGATGTAAAATGAATTAATGACAAAGTGGAAATTCTGGAAAGGAAGTAAGAATTTATAGATAGGGAGTTGGAAAGAAAGCTAGATAATTTGGCTGTTTTGGAATTAAGAAAGAAGAAACGTTATTTGATATTTATAACACTTCCAGAGAATTCTAGTGAAGATATTAGGAGAAAAGGTTATTAAATCTTTTGCAAACTTCTTGGATTGGAATGAGGAAAATTCAGGGGCAGAAATTGATAAAATATATAAATTAAATTCAAGGTTTGCAAGAATAAGAAATGTTCTAAAGGATGTCTTGGTGCCCTTTGTCAGGAAGAAGACAAGAGATCGAGTTTTCAAGCAGCATTTTAATACAAGACTGAAGATAATACTTATGTATTTGTACTTAAAGAAATTCCAGTTAGTATTTTGAGTGAGAAAAGAGTAGTTTTTTCTGACTGATAGATTAGGAAAGAATTCCATTTCAATGGGACAAAACAGAAGGTTTGATTTTTACTTTTAAACAGCGGAGGTTTCAACTGAAGCATAATGAAAAATAAAACACACTGATTTTCTTAGATGCAGAAAAGGCTTTTGACAATTTGAACTGGGCTTTTTTTTCCAAAGTTTTGAAAGATATGCACTTTGGAGAGAATTTTATAAATTGGTAAGATCAATTTATACTTCACAGAAAACACAAATAATTATTAATAGAAATCTAACAAAACGTGATACAAAAAAAGAAAAATACAGGGATGTTCAATCTCTCCTCTCTTGTTTATTCTGGTTCCTTTAAAGAAAATTGAAATATTAAAGGAAAAACTAATAGAATCTGGTACATCAGCAGTTTGTAAAATCAACATACATGAGACAAAAATATTATTTATATAATTTGTATCCTGCCTTTATTATTTTTATAAATAACTCAAGGTAGCAAACATACACAATACTCCTTCCTACTCCTATTTTCCTCACAGAAACCCTGAGAGGTGGGTTGGGTTGAGTGAGTGAGTGACTGGCTCAAGGTCACCTATCTGTCTTTCATGGCATTGGTGGGACTTGAACTCACAATCCCCTGCTTTCTAGCCTAGTGGGCACAACCACTAAACTTACGTGGCTAAGAAAACTGGTAAAAAAAACCCCAGAAAAATAGAAGAATTGATGAATAAAATGGGTTTAAAATTGAGAAGTAAAATATTTGGGAATAATTGTATGTTATTTCAGAATAACTATTAAATGGAGTGAAGTTAAAAACACATGTTAAAATGAAAGAAAATACAATTGTCATTGTCGGATAGAATTTCTGTGATAAAAATGAATGTCTTGCCTAGAATGTTTTGGACGATACCTGTTTTCATAATTGTGCACCATTTACACAGCGGCAAAAGGTTACATCTACATTTGTGTGATAGGGCAAAAAAACTACAAGTTAATTATAAGGTGTTATAAGATGCAAAGGAAAGAGGAGGAGCATGTCTATGCTATTTAAAATTGCATTTTGCAGCTTGCAGCTTGGTTTGGATGAAAGAGTGAGCATCGCTGAGAAACAGAAGGCTGTTAGGAGTTAGAAGAACACCATCTGAGATTGGGTTGGCAAGGATATCTGTAGTATAAATAAAGTTAAGGCTAATGTGGATTTTAAAATGGAGACATGCTACATTGAGAATATGGGGTAGATACAAACCCAAGTGTGCCCCAAAACACTTCTGCAGCTCTCAGCACAAGAAGCATTTATGGATGAGAAATTATTGACAAACATAAATGGCTAACCTATTGTGAGACATTAGACTGAGTCCAAAAGCATGTCACATAGCAAGGCAAGCTAAGAGTCTTAGAACATGAACTGAGCAATAACTGCAGACTTTCAAATATAGCATTAAAATATCTGGGGGAAAGAAGAGGAGAAAAGTGAAGGAGACTATTAGAATGCTTTTCCCTATCCCCCCCGCTTCCCCCTCCCTTTTTGAAGAGGTTTGTTCTGTCTTTTTTAATTTCTTTATAATTGTATTTTCACTTCAGGCTTTGCTCTAATGTAAAGTTGATGTGTACATTTGTTTTTGCTATTTTTGTTGTTTGTTTTACCTAATAAGCAAAAAATAAAACCAGGAAAAAAACAGCAGGCATTAACTTGTCAGAAGACACCTTTTGGTTTAAACAAAATCCTCCAATTCCAGGAAGAACTTTTGTGAGATAATACGCTAGACAGGTGTTCAATTTGGCAACTTTAGCACTTTAGGATTCAACTCCCAGAATTCCTCAGCCAAGCTGGCTGAGGAATTCTGGGAGTTGAAGTCCACAAGTCTTAAAGTTGTCAAGGTTGGACACCCCTGTGCTAGACTTTTTAAAAGACTGAGCACTGTTTTGGCTCATTTTTTATAACCTACTGTCATGTTTTTTTTTCTAATAAAAAACCTGTCACTCTAAAACAACACCCATTTTCTTTTTCCAAAATATGAAGGGACGAGCCGATTTAATCATTATAATAATTTAATAAAATTAAAACAATAAAATTAAAAGACAAAATTTAGCAGAGTACCAGTGCATGGCTTCAAAGCTAAAGAAACGACAATAGCACTGCTTCTGAGCAATCTTGTAAGAGCTTATAAGTGTTTCTGAGCAAGTGATACAAACACCCGGTCTATGGGAAAAAAAGTTTTAAGAGCACACCTACCTTGCCTGCTGTCCTGTGTAATGTTGGTCATGCTTCCATCTTCTGCTAAGCCGTGTTCCAAATTGTCTAAAATCTGCAGTGAATAGACAACCAATGCTCGTTTTTAAAACTCTAGTGAGGAAATTGAGTTCATATTTTAATGACAAAGAAATAAACGGAGACTAGTATAGGTCCATTTCAAGCTATTTAGCTCTCGTCAGCTAGCCATACCCTTATTTGGGTAGACCAGGTTGCCCTGATAGATCGGTTTCACTGGAAAAAACACTTTAGTGAGGAAATAATGCCCACATTAAGCTCAAACAGCAGCATTTATCACATTCGGGAGATCAAAAAAGAGACACAAGGGTATGTTACAGAATGGATCCACCAGCATAAGTAGGATTAATCAGAGTGAAAATGTGAGGATGTTTCTGTATTGCAATGCAGGCAATCCCTGCGTTAAAAATGAATTACAGCTTCTCTTTAACTTAAATTTGTACTTAAGTTGGAACTCGTGCTTGCGAATAGACTGTCTGTTACTCAAAATGGTGGACCACGTTCTCCTTTGAGCCAATGAACCATTTAATGTTTTCATAAATAGCTGAAACTGTACAGGCTTTTTATTTTATATATTTATATTAAAAATGTGCAGCTTCAATGTTCATGAACACATTGTGGGGTGTCAGCAGTTCATCGACAGGAGAAAGAGAATACTGCCATTTTTAGTAATAGACAGCTTGTTCATAAGTACAAGTTGTTCTTAAGTTGGACGTTCTTAACCCAGGGACCGCCTGTATTTAATTCCAGAATGGAAATAAATGCAAGATGTATATGCTTTTAAACCAAGGATCAAAAACTGTGTATTTTTTAAAAAAAGAAATGGTTCGTTTATGGAAAAATGAGCCAGTAGATTAACAGAGTTACGCTAATCTGTTTTGATTTATAAACTTGTGAATTAACAAAACAAAGTACTGTCTAGTGGCATTGGCTCTCTGTTGAAGAATTTTCTTAGCCCGCATGGAACTGGAGGAACATGGAGATTTCAGAATGCTTGTCTAAGAGGCGGCATTTAGCTTGGAGGATCACAACTTCTTGCAAGCTTGAATAAAAGCACTGTACTTGGACTACTTAGATCAGGGGTCCCCAACCACCGGGCCACGGACCGGTACCGGTCCGTGGAACATTTCCTACCGGGCCGCTGGTTTGCTGGGCGCTGCCATCTTGTTTGACAAGAAAGTGCTTCCGGGTGAGGTTTTCCGGTTGGAAAGCGGCGTTTGGGTGCTGAAAGAATCTTCGCGCCTTAGTTTCATCGAAGGGGGGGGGTGCTTCGAACGAAACTAAGGTGCGAGGATTCTTTCAGCACCCAAGGCAAGGCGAGCTGAGCGACCGTCCCAAAGCCCTCCCGAAGCGAAGTCCATCGACAAAGGTACAAAGGAGGAGTTGAAGGTGGCGGGGAGAAGCGGGGGACGGCTGGCTGGCCGGGCGCTCGGCTTGCCTTGCCTTGTCATGCATGCTGATGCTGGTACTGGGCCACGGATCATTTTGTGATGCCGGTACCGGGCCGTGGCACAAAAAAGGTTGGGGACCACTGACTTAGATGATTTCAAAACATCGTCCAGCAGCGAGGAACCATAGTTCATTCTTAAGCCTACCTCCCATAAGCATTGAGGAGACAACAGAATACAGTAAGTGCCTTTTGAACTTCAAGATGCTACCAGCTATGCCTACTGTAAATGGTTCTCCGAGACTGACTGGAGATGGCAGCAATGATACTTCTGGAATTCAAAGCTTCTGATTGTTTATTAACCGCTGAGCTTCCCCCGCCCCCTGCCAATTAGTGATTAGTTGCCCAACCAAGCCAGTTATTTTATCATCTTCAGGAGTGCAACCTGCACAACCACATCAGACTTGGAACTCCCCAAGTCTAGTTTTTTTTTAAAATGTGTGATTGGTCTTTTCTACATTTATATCTATAGTAACTTTTCAAAAATGCAGCAATAAGAAAGTGAATTAAATGAAAAAGAGCACAGAGTGTGTTCCTTTTGTTTATGCTTAAAAACTCAAGGTTTATGTAAAAAGTGCATTACAAGTGTCCTTGTAATGGACAAACAAGAAAAATGCACGGCATAATGAAGAAGAAATATTTACTGTGTTCCTCGTGTCCACTGTAAAGCTGGGTGACTGGATAATCCATAAAACTATTAAATGCAGAGAATAAAATTACCTCGCCACACCACTGTCTAAAATCTTTGGCAAAAGAAGAAGAAAATAAGAGACAGAGGAAGTTGCATCTTGTGGCAGGCAGGAGCTCTGAAGGTTAATAAGCAGAATGTTTCCTCAGTCCTGGTAGCTGACATTAATTGAAGATGCCTTCTGTTCACACTGCACTTACTTTACCAAAGAGCTCTAGCCCTTGCCACAATAATGTGCAACCAGTTGCTCTGTGTACAAAAACTTGTTTTCTTTATGGGGAAAATGCAATCTAACAATGCTTCAAACTGGTGGAAGTAGAAAAGGAAGAGAGAATTTTTTCTCTAAATTTTCCCTTGCCGTTCCCATACTACTGTATTCATTCTTCTGGAACATCCCCACAATTCTAGAATAGATTTGGATGTCAGAAGAAAGAGGATTTAATGTTGCTACCCCTGTTACTTACCCATAAATTAGAATCCAATCAGGAGTCACCTCAACTAAAATCAATGAAATAAATGAAGTGTTTACCCTGACTCCTTGGGTGCGTCTCTTCAAATGTTTTTCTCTAGCTAGTAATACTATGGATTTGGCAAATTTAGGTGGTTCATTCTCAGCTAAACCACAATTCCTTCAACACTGCAAAGCTTGCTTTATAACTCTTCTGATTAAAACAAAATCCACATGCAGCAAGATAAAGACTGCGCCCAAGCCATCTATCTCTAATAAAAGATAGGTGTCCATTCTATTCTGTTGCCCCAAATGCTCTCATATCTGAAGTCATCATTGTGGAATACTCTGTCCAAAGACGACTGAATGGGATTTATTAAAGTACTGCTTATAATTTAATTAGCTAATAATTTGCACTGATCGGGACATATAAGGCACTGAATTTATGTGCCAATCTCTCTGATTTGCCAAGATGACTGATACTGCAGCTTCCAATTAAGAGCACGGCACAATTCTTTCTTTCTAGGCAAGTTCATTCAACTTAACTAAGTATATAGTGCTATCAAAGGATCATCTTCATGTTATTTTATTTTAGATAAATATGATACCAGCAAAAGGCTTTGCCTCTGTTCAAAGAAGGCAGTCTAAAATTCAACGGCACTGATTCTTTGTCCCTTATTGGGAAAGAACGTAACAACATGAGACAGAAGAAGGGAGGGATATGGTCCTATATAGGTCTTTCTGGAAGGAGTCCTACACAAGGGAGATGGCATTTGCCAATCCTCAAAGAGAAGCAGTGCCTCCTCTCTTTTAAAAGTATTTAACAATCAAACATTAAAATTTGTTGCTTGATTAAGCAACTAAAAGGTGCTCCTGATTAAAGCATTTTAAGGTAATTAACCAACTCACTAAATGACTAAACACTACAGCTGTAATTCAAGTATATGCAATCTAGATTGTCTTACCATTGGCTTGATAATCTTACAGAGAGTACCAATTATACTTCAGATGATTAAGCTGACTATGCCTCTTTAGTGTGGCAGGGAAAAGGATGATCTAATATATGCTCCACAGACTATTTTAAACCAACTGCTATTCACCCCAAAGACTGTTCTTTTGGAAGCAGGAACTATGTGCCACAATAATCCCTGGAAGGCCAAAATCAATTCATAGTTTCTGCCTTTACATTCCTTTCTTCTACTCTTCAACATCTCTGCAGCTGCTAGACTATACTCTAGCCCAATACCAGTCTTTAAGTAATCCCAGCTAGATTTAAGAATACATTTTTCACAAAAGTGAATTGGAGAAAAAAAAAATAACATCGAAGCTTCAGCTTTGGCTAGCTAGAACACAATCCCTTACTAAGCTGGCTCTCAGGGACAAAAATGTATTGATCTATGTTAGGAAGAGCAGTGGTCCAAATGAAAGTAAAACACCCATATCCCCAAGTGGCTGTACTGAAGGCTATGCGATACTTTTTTCTTTCCCCAGAAATAATTGTCCAGGTAAAGCCTATAGCTAAATACTTAATAGAAAGGATGCACATATTTTCTCCTAAATCTACAGGCAAAGCTTTACATTTTATGAGACAAAAATGGATGCTAAGAAAACTTTGAAGAAAACAATAGGAAGGATATGCTACAAGTTTGTACCAGTACTGTGATGGCAAACCTATGGCACACATGCTGGAAGTGGCATGCAGAGCCACTTCTGCTGACATGCAAGAGGTCTCCCGGAAGAACCCCACTGCGCATATGCACGCACGCCACCGCCCAACAGCTGGTTGTTGGGTATCTGGTGCGCATGCACAGGGGGGGTGACAAGAGAGCATGGAAGATGTGTGCGCATGCGCAGAGATGCCTGGCATGCAGGGGATCGCACACACATGCACAGAGATGCATAGCACGTGAGGGGGGGCATGCGCAGGGTGTCTGTGTGTGGGGGTCCCAGCACAAATTGCCTTCTGGGTGCTGACACACAAGCACGTGCACAATTTTTGGTCCAGGAGCCAAAAATGGTTAGCCACCATTGTTCTAGCATATAAACAGATTTAAAATATAAAATGCAAAGTACATTCTTCAGAAAGCAACCGTTTTAGCATACACTGGCACAAAGTGTATCCCAAAGAAGTGAAAAAACTGAATATATAATTGGTAAAAACATTAAAGTCAACAGAGTACTTTTTCTGTATGCCTCCACCTGCCAAAAAAAAGTCATCAAGATATCTGGATTGCAAGGCACTATGAGAACTAAGGCAGCATAAATTAGAATAAGGAGATTGCAGAGAAGCCAAATATATTGAATGAATATGTTTATATACACAGCATTATTCTTGTGAAAGATGTAGGATAAATACTCATGCTTTGCACAGTGATTGCTGTGGGATGATATATGAAATCAACAAAAGGAAAGCAAAGACAAATGTCTAGTGCTTAGAGATAAGCATCAGCAAATCATCTGCAAAGTCTAACTGAGGATAATAAGCTTTTACAAGGGTTCAGCAGACTGAACTTGCTTACTTGATTCTCTGATGATGAGAAGAAATGATGCGGCTTCTGTACCATCCTTTCTAATCATCCCTATCTTCTAATGAGATCACTAATAATAAAGGCTGAAACCTTCTGGAAGGCAGGAAGCTATGATTCTCAAGCCAGACAGCACTATTATATAAACATGCAAAGAAAGAGAGGTGAAATATTTGTTGATTTGGGAAGGCAGGAAGAAAAACCTTAGGATTTAAATCCCAGAGCAATATATACATATATACATTACATATACGTATATATATGTATACAGAGAGAGAGAGAGAGAGAGAGAGAGAGAAAGAGAGGAGAAAGAGAGACGCACACAAGCCTTGACTGTTGTGAACTGCAATAGATATAGATATAGATATAACTTCATTCTTCCTTGCATTGAAATTCTTTATCTAGCCATATTCATCTGTGAAATGCCTGGCTCTTAGAGAGCTCTAAAATATGGAGCAGCATTTCCAATGAGCTGGGATTTATTTTCATGCTCGGGAGTGAAGTCTGACACTAATTTAGGGTGAGAAAAAACCATCTTAACGACACAATGGCATCAAGGACACATCCTCAGGCCACATCAATCCCATGCTTCATCCCCCAAAACAGAAGGCCAGAGAGAGACATCATTTCTATGGAGATTCTCAGGCATCCAGGTCATGATTGTCCCAAAAGTGCTTTTCAAAAAGACAACTAGATTTGGGGTTTTTTTTTTCCCCCTCTGAAACATTTCTCTTCTCATCCCAAGAGTTGACATTCTGGACAGAGGGGACCACTGGTTTGAAAGGGGGATCAAAGAGGCCAACTATGTTAAAATTGAACAAATGGGGAGGGCCTATCACCACCTATCTCCTGTTTCCGATGCAGTTCTTTCAGCAATCCCAAGAAGCAATCCCCCACACAACTGCACTCTGTTTCAGGTGACCCTAAGGGTACAGATACATCTCCAAGTGGCCTCAATTACTCTTCAGAGTGGCTAACAACCAGATGACGGTAAAGAATATAAATCCTTCCATTCCCCCACCATTTAGTCAGAAATGAAGAAGCTTCTTAGATGAGAAGTGAAATGTTTTCAAGGGAGAAAAAAAACACCCTAGGAAAGCCCAGTTGCCTTTTAAAAGCACCACTGGGACAAAGAGGCAATAGATTGCAGACTCATGTTCTGGAGAGGGAGATGGTCTGTTCATGCCTCCAAATCTAAGCGGGGTGACCAATGGCTTCCTCTCCACTTGGTTCTAGTGGGTGGGTGGAATTATTTAATTGCGGTGATGCTCTTCCTCGTATCTGTGCTTGAGGAGAGAGAAAGGCCCAACGTAAGATTAAACTAACAGGGAAGGCCTTAGCCAGGTCTCTTCTGTCTGAGCAAAATGGACAGAACCTGACTTTTTATAACCAACTGCCATGAGGGGAAAATGAAACTGAAAAAGATGTTCTGTATGTTTATAAGAATATATCTGCCAACAGCTGTAGCACCCAGATCTTGTGATAGTTCTGAAGCCCACAACAACAGGGTCAGAGAAGATTCACTAAATTGCCTTTGTTGCTAGGGCTGTTGCAAGCAGCAGCTCTCCTAAAGAGAAAAGTTCTCCAACGTGGCCTCAGGAACTGCTCTCTTGATTTTCCTGTGCCTGATTTTTTTACAGAACACATTTGGTCAGCTTCATTTTCTCTTCTATCTCTGCCAACTCCCATACCAGCTAGAATAACATGGACATACAGAAATACAGTATGTTTTCTTTTTACCGTGCCTAGCGTGTCACTCTTTAAAAATTAAACACTCTCTCTGAATTCTCTTGCGAGATTGCTCCTCACAATTAAAAAAAAAAGTCTCTCTCTCACACAAAAATAAAACCAATGAGCAAAGCTTCCTTGTAAGTGTTCAGCATTCTTCTACCACCAACACCTTAATAATTAGAAAAGCATCCCTGAAGGCCACTGAATAGATCCCTGAACTCCTGAATAAAATAAAAGCTCTGCTGTTTTCTTCCACAGCAGAGTGTAGCAGTCTTCTTCCCAACAGAGGAAAAACTGGGGACAAAAGCTCAGAAGACATTCTCACAGCACCTTATTTGCAGCACCCTAATATGATGATTCTTGTAATTTGGTGGAAAAAAAAAAGTTGATTGGCAGATGTCCAATTCTAAATTCTTTTCCTCAAAGGAGGAAGAAATGAGAGGAGGAGGCCTCTAGGAAGGGGAAGCCACTCTTATTTCCACCCTCAACATAACCCCTAAATCTACACACACACACACACACACACACACACACACACACACACACACCTCAGATCTTTTTGCTATTTTTTTTTAAATTTCAGTCACATAATAAGGAAGAGAACAGATTGGAAGATTTAAGAGGTGAAATTGAGAGTGGTTTGTCTCTCAAAGTTTTTGATCAATTTGAAAACCCTAGCAAAAAATCTGCCCCACCCCTCCACTTTCAACATCGCTGTTTCTGTAACAGCACCTCAACACTTTCATTGGTTGGGCAAAAAAACTATACACACGTGCAAACGTGCACATAAACACACACCCGGGAAGCTTCCCAACCTTCTCCTCCAGAAATCCAGTCTGAGAAGAGTATAGCAGCCCTCCATTACTTAGCCTAGAACAAACCACTAATTTAATCCCAAAGCAGCAAAGAAATAGCGGACTGGCCTAGGATAAAAGGATTGCGGTGACCTTCCGAGTCCCTAAATAGTAAAAATCATCAGCCAGAAAGGGAAGGATCACTCATGCTTCCAATAGCAAGGAAAGGTAGTCTTCGAATAACAGCCATTCCTTTAATTTAAAGTGCGGTTTAAAGTTACCGCACTGAAAAAGTGACCTATAGCCGTTCTTCACACTTACAACCATTGCAGCATCCCCGTGATCATGCAATCAAACATTTGGATGCTTGGCAACTGGCATGTATTTATGACAGTTGCAATGTCCCGTGATCATGTGATCATTTTTATGGCCTTCTGATGAGCAAAGCCAATTTCACTTAACAACCTTGTTACTAATGTAACAACTGCAATGATTCACTTAGCAATTGTGGCAAGAAAGGTCGCAAAATGGGACAAAACTCACCTAGCAACTGTCTTGCTTAGCAATGAAAATTAAGGGCGCAACTGTGGTCAATGACTACCTGTAGTTGAATTTGAAAGTACTCTGAAGAGAAATGCTAATGATCACCTAGAACATTCTATATGCCTTAGAACTGGTATAGCTTGGAGATGTCCAGTTTGGTTGAAATCTGCCTCTCCGATGTGTGCAGAAAGAACAATCCCTTTTGTGTCCTCTTTTGTCAGATGTGCTAATAAATGGGGGTCCTCAGCAGGGAACAATCTCCAAGCTACCCCGCTTCTAAGGCATATAGAATGCTCTAGATCAGGCTTGTTCAACCCGCGGCCCACGGGCCACATGCGGCCCAGGTCGCCTCGTAATGCGGCCCAATGCCCACCCCAACCATCGTGCCACAGCCAGCGAGAAGGAGGAAGAGAGGCAGGCGCGAGGCGGGGCGAGGCGAGCGCCAGGCCAAGCAGCAAGAGAAAAGGCGGGCGCCATCAGAACGCCACCTCCTGCTGTTACCGCCACCCCCGCCGCTTCTGCCCCGCCGCCACCCCCGCTGCTTCTGCCCCGCCGCCACCCCCGCCGCTTCTGCCCTGCCGCCACCCCCGCCGCTTCTGCCCTGCCACTGCTGCTGCTTCTGCCCCCGCCGCCACCCCCGCTGCTTCTGCCCCCGCCGCCACCCCCGCCGCTTCTGCCTGCCACTGCTGCTGCTGCTGCCCCGCCCCGCTCTGCTGGGCAGAAATGGCGGCGGCAGAAGCAGCAGCGGGGCGGGGGAAGAAGCGGCGGGGGCAGAAGCGGCGGCAGGGATGGTGGCGGGGGCAGAAACGGCGGCGGCAGAAGCAGCAGCGGGGGCGGGGGAAGAAGGGCGGCGGCAGAAGCGGCGGCGGCGGGGATGGTGGCGGGGCAGAAACGGGCGGCGGCAGAAGCAGCAGCGGGGCGGGGAAGAAGCGGTGGCGGCGGGGATGGTGGCGGGGAAGAAACGGTGGCAGCAGAAGCAGCAGCGGGGCGGGGAAGAAGCGGCGGCGGGGGCAGAAGCAGCAGCGGCGGCGGGGGCAGAAGCCTTCCCCTGCCGCTGCTTCTGCCCGCCGCCGCCCGCTGCTGCTGCTTCTGTCTTCCAGTCCTGCCTCATCCAGCCGGGCTATTTGCAGGAGGAGAGGTAGGCATGAGGCAGGCGAGCTCCCCCGCAAAATTTGGCCGGAAAATAAACTGTGATAAAAAAACGGTGATAAAAATAAATAATTTTAAATAAATAATTAATAATAAATAATAAAAACATCTCACTAACTTTATTTCCAAATAAATTTAATATGTTAACTATGTTTTCTATGGTTTTTGGGGATGATTGGGTATCGTTACTGTTATTTTATTTTATGTGCGGCCCAAACCAAATTTTCATCTTCTAATGTGGCCCAGGGAAGGTGAAAGGTTGGACACCCCTGCTCTAGATGATCATCAGCATCCTAAACTGTACTCAGTATCCAGTAACTGGCATTCTGTGCAGTTCCTGTAGCGATGATGACACACAGCAGCAATGTGTGTGATACATAAGCATATATAAGTTCCTTTAAGGGCAGCCTCAATGTACAAGTGATTGTCCTCACTGCCCCTACTCTGAGAAAGGCCATTCCTAGTGCTGTACTAGCTGTACAGGTCTTTCACTTGCTCCCAAAGCAGGAGCCGTGAGATCAGGAGAACCCCAAACCTAAGAACGTGCTCCTCAAGGAAGAGCATAACCATATCCAAAGGCAAAGTTGATATAAACCTGAAACTGGCAGATTTCTGAATTAAGAGCTCTTCCATCTTGGGTTGAATCTATATCTCTTCACCAGGATTTAACAACCTCCAGGATTTCTCCCATTTGGTTTAGGGCAGAGATGTATAACTAGGCCTCATCTTCATACTGATGTCACTTTATCCAAATCAGAGGATAACTTTATCTAATGGTTTTCCTATAAGGAAAAGATGAAGTATTTGGGAGGGGGGGGTTGTCTTTTAATATATTAAAACATCAATGGAAGATTAAAGAAATGTCCACGATGTGGATAAAGAGGGTGCTAGAAACTCAGATTCACTCAGTGAAATTTACTGTTTGCCATTCTATGTATGGTCCAGAAATCAGGTGAAAACAAAATAGAATCACCAGCACTCATATTCTGGTTATCAGTCAGGCTGCAAAGAAAAAGCATTATCACAACAAGCTAGAAAAGACAGCTCCCTTTAGGCTTTCCCCCAAACGTTGCAAGTACCATTGCATCGTATTTCCACATGTATAGTTGAAATTTGATGTTTGTTCCGAGCAAGATCATAAATCAAGCTTTGTCACTCTGGGCTCCAGAATTTGATTCCCAGAATTCCTCAGTCAAAACTTCCAACCATTGAGAATTCTAAGAGTTTAGTCTTAAACATCTGCTTTACCTTAAATATTTCATGGGCTGTATAAAGAAACATTTACCTTTGTGCAGATTGTTTTCATATTGTGTAGTCTATCAAGTGACTCCTGAGGACTTCCAAGATACTGTGGAAGTTCTGCATGCAAAATTCTCATGGAAAATGGAACCATGGACCCTAAAATAATAAAATATGTGGTTACTATTTTCCCAGCCATCACAATTTCTTTTTTTAAAAATAAAGTTTTATTGAGTTTTAACAAAACAAATAAAACATCTTATTTGAGTACAGCATCATTCCGGGTTATCACATTTCCATACAGACATAATTTCATATGCCTATTCATCTTATGTATTCAACTTCATATCTTATTACTCTTTTTCCAACTTCTCACTAGTTCTCCTTTTAATTCTCTTAATTTTCTTTTATGGTTATCTCATTTTCTGCTTATTCAATTGTATTTCTTTTACCTAAATTTCTATATCTTTTTATTCATTGTACTTATGCTTTTGTCTGTCTTGTTTACAATTTCGTATGTTCTCTTCCAACTTTCTTAAGAAGCAAAATTCCCCCGATGATTGCCAATCGAAGTGCAACACCTTTAAATCTTATTGTTATTATCATATGAAATCTCATTAAACATTGAATTTGTGCATTCTAAAATTATAACATTCAAATTTTTAATATCTATTTTATATCATGTAGATCTCATCATTCAGACTCTGCTTGGTACTTCCCCTTGAAAATGTAAAAAGAAAAATTCTAAAAACATAGCAAAAACAATATATATATATAAACATTAGTAAACAAAATAGTTATTCAAAATCATTCTAGTACTGGTATGAACCTTGTAAATCTTTCACGTTTCTTTTCAATATCTATCAATCTTTGAGAACAATTGAAATGTTTCCCTCCCTTCTCCATTATTACTTAACTGTTAATAAGCATACCATTGGATAGTCATACAGTTTTATCTAAAACATTATTTATTATTAATAAGCAAAATAATTATTCAAATTCATTCTAATAACTGGTATAAATTCCCTTATAAATTTTTCACATTTCTTTTCAATATTTTATCAATCTTTAGAAACAATTGCAATGTTTCCCTCTCTTCTTTATTATTGCATTAATTATAAATAAACATACCATTACATAACAATACAGTTTTACCTCATAGATTATTACTTATTTCATTTCTAACTCATTACAGTATTCTACTGTCACAACACTATCTTTTGTATCTTTGCAGAATCCTCACTTTTAACTAAATTTAACTATTATCTCTGTATTTTCTAGCTGAGCAAATACCTTTAATCTTAGTACGTTTCCCCTTTTTCTTTATTTTCTGTTTTTGTCCCTCATAAATTCTTTCCCTTTCTATCTTCCCCCCTTTTCTCATCCTTTTTTTATACCCTTCTCTCTCTAATTTTCCCTTCTGTAGTTTTCTTTTCTGCTTCTCCTTGCTATTATACTTCTTTTTCAGACTATTTTTCTTTTTGGCTGTTCCCTTTGATCTCAAACTTTTAACTCCTTTCTCCCTTTTTCCCCTTATTACTACACTTTGCATTATTTGAGCATTGAAAATGGCTTCTTCTTTGTCCCGCCCTTCTTCTTGCTCTCAAAGCTTTTCCTTTTGCTTTTCATAGTTCAGGATCTCCATTTCAAAAAATTCAAATACGAAGCCAAAGGATCTTCCTCTCCTTTCTGTATCTTCTTGATGTTTTTTAAGACTCATCTTCAATTCCTCCAGGAATGATGGCATTTTAAACACTTTTGAACCACCACCCGATTGACTTTAAGTAAAACCAGAAAAAGAAAGAAAAAAACAATGCCAAAAACCTTTTTTATCACCAAATGATCATCACCAAATGATCCCAGACCATCTCTTCTTGTTTCTTTCCTTTCCTTTTTCTTTCCATGGGTGACTGTATCTTTTAATAAGATTTCAGTTACAATGTATCCTTGGGAGTCTTTTCAAAGTTTCACTGTTAATCCTCTTTATTTTTCCAGGTGGCACTCCATTTTTCCATTATTCCAAGTCTCACCCTTTTGCCTCCACTCTTCCCCTTTTTAGGGCTTTAAAATGACCAAGAAAAAATCTTTATTCTCCTTTTGACACTTAGATTTCAGCTTAAGGTTGCCTATTATTGTCAAAATAGATTAATATAAATTTCTTCCCATACCATTTGTAATTGTCAATATAAAGGTAAAAAAGGGGTTTTTAACCTCCTTTCCTCTCTCCTTCGCCGCTTAAAGATCTTCTTTCAGAAGTATCCCTCTAGGTACTTTTAGATTCAGGGTACCTTGCTTAGATGTTCTCTGTTGTTTAGGTTCTTCTTTAAGGTGGCCATTTATGACCACTGCTGCAACCACCTTCTGGGAAGGGAGTTTAAACCAGCCAAGGAGGAGAGATACAGCTCCCCTCCCCTTGGCTAGGAATCTCCCCCTCTTCACCACCTCTACGGGGTGGCTTCAGCCCCGAATCCAAGGGATCGGGACGCTAAAGTGGCAAGCACAGATTGAAACTGCGCACGATCGCGGATTTTGGTCTGTTGCTGAAGAGACCCAAACTGGAAGTCCCACAACGAGATTCAAGATGCTCGTTGTCACAATTTCTTTATAATGGCAATTAGAGAGAATCTCTGTTTTAATCAGCATGAATTAGGGCAGAATTATTGCATTGAGATTGTTCATCAGGTCTTTTTTGTGGCTGAATGCTAGACTAGGGAAAGGCAGTGTATATAATCTGATTTCAGCAAAACTCTTGATAAGGTTCCACATGTCATTCTTCCTGATAAGCTATCATAGCGTGATTTGAATGACACTACAGTAAGATAGTGCTGCTACCTAACTGCACACAGAGAGTCAGAATTAATGATACACTATATTGAGTTGGAAAGTTGTAACTAGTAAGGTTCTGTAAGGATCAATTCTGAGGCTCAGAAGATCGTAATGAGTTGCTCCTTATTAGCTTTCTGGGTGACATAAAATTGGGAGGTCTGGCCAACGTTCCAGCACGGCAGTCTAATCTAATGGGGTGGAAGACTGGACTGAAAGGGATAAAATGTCCTTTAACAGGGTGAAATGAAAACTACAACACTTCAGAAAAATACAGGACACATATACAAGATGGGGGACTCATGGCATGGTCAGTGACAAGTAGAACATGAGTCAGAACTGTAAGAGTTGCTATAAGGGCTGTTGTTACCTGGTGCTAAATTAGCAGGCAGAGGTTGTATCAAAGTCACAAAATGCCATTATTCCTCTCTATTCAGTACTGATGAAGCCACACATTGTACATACAAGTCTGACAGGTAGAAAGGGTTCAGAAAAGTGCAAACAATGGTAGTATATATAGGGGCTTTTGAAGACATGCCTTATGAAGGTGTACCAAACACATGATATTCATGTTCCATTCTGATTTCATGAATGCAAAGCAAAATATACAGTAGTTCTAAATTCCACCTATACATGGAATTTGGACTTCCAGTTCTTGTAATCTATATAAGTGTTCCTCAATCTTTATGGCTTGGTGGCCCAGTCCAGGGGCAGGGAAGAGGGGAACTGGGCTGTGCAAGCGGCGGGATGGCATGCACACATGCAGCTCAATTTGCACAAGTTGAGCTCTGCTCATGAGCCAGCCCATCACTCATGCAAGTTAAGCTGTGCGCGCATGTGCGCTGGCCCACCACTTGTGTGTGGCCCAGTTCTGAATGGGCCACAGCCCGGTAGTGGGCTGCACCTAGGGATTGGAAACATGAATCTATATTATCTTCCAGAACTATTAAACTCTTGAAATGTATAAGATTCATTACCAATAAGGTTCATAATTCTTTAGAAACAAAGATAATTTCAGCAATTATGATTTTTTGTCCACATCCTTTTCCATTATTTAATTTATTTTTTCTTGCAGAAAGCTTTTGTAACCAAAATATAAACCCCGAGGCTTAAAATCAAGCAAAAAAAATTCTTCAACCAGCTAAAGATCAAGGTTTTAATATCACACATGTTATAAGTTACACATTATTAAGTTTGTATTTAGTGAGACTATGGCCTTAGAATATTTATAACAGAGCTTAATTGGATTTACTTACAAGTATGTATATTTTGGAATATTCTAAATACCACAGCTATTTTAAAGTGTACTGGAGCTTTGATATTTAGGCTAAATCTAATCACCTACTGACCTCTAATCAATGCTGACTGCTTTCCAATTCAATGTTATTCTGGCAAGAATAGTTAAAGGAGAGGACTGGTTTTGGCTCCACTCTTTCTCAAAGTATAACTGAAATCCCTTCAGAATGATAAAATGCAGATCACCTTCAGAGGCTCTCCTCTGGATATCCCTGCCAAGTGGTTAGGCAGGTGGACTACAAGGTAGAGACTCTTCTCACTTATTGAAAAGTCTTTCTTTTTTAAAAAAAGAGGTCCGGTTGTTTGATACCTGTCATGCTGTTCTCCAGAGGATTTCTCCTCTTTCAACAATTATTTCCCCCAGGAAGGCATGACACTGGCTTACTCTGAAAGCATAGAAGGTGGATGAAGGCATTGTTTTTCTCCTAGGTATTTTCACTTTGAACATTTTAGCTGCATGATTTTTAACTATCTATCTATTGCCATGATGGCTTCTGTCTTTGCTCCTCTATCTTTTATTAAAAGTTTGTGTGCATGTGTGCCTATGCTGCAATGCTACTTTCTACGTGCAGATTGCTGCTTGGTGGCAACATGCAGGTGAGGTATCTCCACAGTCGTCCCTATTCTGAGGAATAATCACTCTTCTGTGGCACATCAGGTCCCAGTATCAGTTGATTAGATATCCTCTTTAAATCCTTTTTTTTAAATGTTGACTTTTCCCACTTCTTAACATTCCACGGCCTGTTCTTTTTAATTGACTGTTTTTAACAGTGCTTATTTCATTTATTTTTTTATGATTTTTTAAACAGATTGTTGTAAACCATTCAGGCTATTTGATAATAAATAGAAAATCATTACCACTTTCTACTGCCTTTTTATTCCTTTATTTAATTCTGTTAAACTCAAGTATCTGTAACGTGTCTATTGGAGTTCTGGTGAGTCACATCGTCCAACTAATAATCAAATACGAACGTAATACCAAAGTGAATGTACTGTATTTTTTTTAAAAAAAGAACATCACTTGAATTACTTGAAGTACATTTCCCTTAATTACGTTTCAGAAACCAGACAATCAAGATTCAATCCTGGCCGGGATACTGAGACAGCACTGATCTCACAGACTGATAGCATCAGGCAGGCTAATCTATCTTAGTCTTCCTCGAATTTTCAGTGGTCTGCAATAGCGTCATTCATGGCATCTTTCTGTCTGGACTCACTTAGACGTGAGTGGGAGGACCCAGAGTTATGATGGATCTCCTACTTTCCCTGGTGCCAGTTCCAGGATGGACAGAGAGAGACTGAGCTGGAGGCTCCTACTGTATGGGGTATCTAAGGGATCTACTAACTCCCCACTCTTATTTTACATCTACATGGAGATTCACCTTGTACACCAATTGCACTACTTTCCAGACTCGTTCATCTTGCTCATATTGACCGACATCTTAGTCATTTCCAGTTTAAGTTAGCAGGATGCACTCTACATGGGGCTGCCCTTGAAAAGCATTTGGAAGCTAGAGCTGGTCTAAAATGCAGCAGCACAGATAAATTAGGTGCTTCTTGTTATGGCCGCATAACTGCACTGTTTTGCAAGCTGCACTGGCTCCCTGTAGGCTTGTGGGTGAGATTCAAGATGCTCGTTGCCACCTCTAAAGACTTCCATAGCAAACAGCCAGGCTATTTGTGGGGTTACTTTTCTCCCCTCATCTCCGCTTGCCCCACCAGATCTAGCAGGAAGGGCATGCTCCGTATTCTTTCCATTAAACAAGGCCATGTTGTTGGATTCTGGAATATTGCCTTTTCTGTGGCAGTGCCTGCCCTATGGAATAGGATCCCTCCTGAGATTAGGATGGCCCCAATCGTATTAGCCTTTCATAAGGCACGAAAGACCAGGCTGTTCCCTCAGGCATTTGAGCCACGTGGTTAGGCGAGCTCTGATGGTTAATGTTGGTTAATGTTATTATGAATTGGATTGTGTTTGTGACCTCAGATTGAGTTGGGTTCTGTTAAACTGTTATTATTATCTTTAATCTGCATGTTGCCCTGTGATGACTTCCCGGACGCTTCCCCAGAAATCTCTCCAGATGTCACGACTGGAGAAAAATGAACCAGTTCCAGGCATGTCAGGAGGGGAGTTGGTCAATGGCTCCAAGCAACTGTCTTGAGAATGATTTGACTGAAGCACAACTATAGCAGGACAGCCCTAAGGCTTCAAGTGGGGAAAGCATGCGGCTGTAGCCAGTCAGTGATGAGGAAGAGGAATGGCCTTCTGTACCTCATCCAAAAACACGTAAGGCAGAAAAAAGATAGGAGCAGCAAAGATTACTCGCGAGGAGGCAGACTTGCCCTTCTTGATTTTGGTTACACCAATAGCTGGCAATTTAGCACAGCAGGCAGAACTCTCGAATGCCTTTTCTCTCCAAAACAGAAAATGAGCTTCTTTCTATGCCATCAGATCTGCATTGTCCATTTACTTTGTATTTCTCTACCCACAAGCATCTTTTCTTAAACCACTAGTGAATAAAAAGTTTCAATCTACAGTATGCCACAGATTTAAAAAACACACCAAAAAGACAGTGTTAATCCTGATACTGGTTATTAAACAAAGTTAATGATCCTATATGCTACTTCATGGCAGGCCAACTCATTAATACAAAGGTTATCATGCAATGGAAATCCATAACCCCATCACAAAGATGTAGCACCAGAGCTAACCTCAAAGCTTCATTTTAAAGTGGTGAATAAAAGTTGGCAGCCGAGCTGTACTACAGTCAATCTCGGACAAAATGAAGCTATTACTTAGCCCATTTTCACTTCTTAGGGCTGAGGTAAGGCATACTATTTTCTACTGCAAGCAGAGCAGCAGCTCTGGTTGATACAGGAAAAGCAGTGATATTCCTCAGTAATACCCAGGGATACCTCTGGGAGGAGTCTGAATGTGTTCTAAAGAGTAAAGGAACATAAGCATCTCTACTTTTGAGTTTGGAAAATGTATCATTTCTCACTCTAATTACATCCTAATTAGGTGAAATGACAATCAGGGCTCCTTATGTTCAACATTCTTGGAAAATATAGTTAAAATTCAAAAGATAGCGATGGTTATTATTTTATATGAAAAGGGACATCTTTGTCAGTTGTATCATAACAGAAAGACAATCATTATTTTTTTTTTCTGTTAAAAAAGACCATTTCATACTAAAAATATACATCTCTCACATTAAAAAACACAAATAAGGTTATCAAAATTTAAACACAGAGACAGAATATGACAGAATAGAAAGAAAGCCATTCCCCTTAGTCGGCTGTGTGTGCTGTCTGCCACACTTTTTGAAAAACTTCTCCTGAGGATGGAGAACAAATGAAATTCATATTTGCAAAGAAGATGTAGGCTTTTATCAACTGGAGTTAATGTTTACAAATCGCTGAAAGCGTGTCCGTCCATAACTGCATTTAAATATTTACACATATTTCTTTGTATTTCAGTCTGTTTGTCAGAAATTAGAGAATTAAAGAAATTAGTTGGCAATTGTAAACAATTTTATCATTGTGAACCCTCATGTATCAATCTTGTAGATTTTAATTGAGAACAATAACAAACATACTACAATGCCTTCGCTATTGTGGTGATTGCCCTCTGGAAGAATATTTGGCTTTGGCTCCTACCCTGAAGGGATTCTATAAATCTTTAAAAACTTGGATGTTTTCCCAGGTCTGAAAGTAAGGTGCAGTGGAGTTCCTGTTGTTTGTGCTTTTTGTGGGAGTATTTGGTCTGCATAGATTATTTCCTCTTCTTCTTCTCCTTCTTCTTCTTCCTCCTCCTCCTCCTTCCTCCTCCTTCTAAAGTGTTAGCTGCCTATAATCATTCTGGATAGCCTTTAAACAAATAAACAACCCTCCCCCAATCTGTGAGGTAAAGCTTTGGGAGTACTAGGGTACTTCTGGAAGATACATGGTTGTGTGCTACTATCATGGAGTCTGCAAGGTGCTTGGATGCATGTGTGTGAGAGTCTGAGAGAAAGATAGTGTCTAGTCAGGTTTAAGAACACAAAGACCTCCAGAAGGGGATCAGCTAGGTTTCAGGGACAGCACATACGGCTAAGAAGGCAGAAAGGCCATGCAGTAATAGGACACTTCCTCTTGCTTCATATCAATAAAGACTCATCAACTTTACTGACAAAAAACAATCAAGTGACAGTATCATGGGAAGTGCTGACTCTGAAGTCTTAACAGATTTAAGAGAACATTCAATCAGAATATCAGTTGAAACAGGAAGATTTTGATTTGTTTCCTCTGTGACAGCACACAATTCTTCTGCCAAGGTGTTTCTTTCAGCTTCCTCTGAGAATTAAGGAGCTAGAGTTTTTCCTGTAGAAAACGAAAATCTACAAAGAAGGTTTTTGTTAGATCCCAAATGATTATAAGATGTTGTTTAAATAGGATTATTATTTTTGAGCATCTTAATCTATAGAAATATAGATAAAATCCAAAGTATATATATGTGTGTGTGTGTGTGTGTGTGTGTGTGTGTGTATACACACACACACACACACACACAAACACATACACAAACACACACACACACATATATCCCCCGACAACTAAGACTAACCTGAACACAGCCAAGCCTCCACCTGAACAGAACACACCCCCAGCCAATTAGAATACAGCCAACCCCGCAAGCAATCAGATCACAGCCAGGCCCCCAACCAATGAGAACACACCCCCACCCAATCAGAACACAGCCAAGCCCCCACCCAGTCAAGCCGCACTCCCACTGGCAGTTAAAAAAAAAAACAGCTGCAAGCTCACATTACTCCAAGAAGCACAAATCCGAAGACACAAGCCTGAAGATGACGAATGAGATTTCGTCGAAACGTCGCCAAAATACTTCCAATTTTACACGGGAGAAAACCCGAATAACCAAAGATCCACATACAAATACTCGTGAAAACCTCAGAAAACAAATATTACACCTCTATGGGGAGGAAACCCACCATCTGACCAGGACTGAAAAACTTGAAGTCCAAAGAGCTTCCATTTTATGTGACCTCGCATTCCTACGCAACTGCCGAGATCAAAATTTAATCCCCATAAGCTTCCAATTGAAATTCCACGCCAACACAGCAGCCACCAAATGCATCCTAAAAGGAACAGAATTGACCCTAATCAGAAATGAACTTCACACAAAAAGATTCCTCCTAGACCAAATCAACAAAGATCTCCTCACACTTCACCTCAGACTCAGCAACAAGATTCACCTCGCACTTTGGGACAAATCCAAACAACTTGCTGTCTGGAGAGCCGAAACACAGACCACCCTCAAGACAGACACGCACAGCAACAAACTCAGAAAACTACAACAGCACCGGAAACAAACTCCTCCCCCCTCACATCCACACATGAAACAAACAGTGCACAACATCTCAAATACGATCCTCACCGAAGCTGAAACCAATGTTCTTTCGAAAGGATTCAACTTTGCTGTTGCTCCCAAACACATCCCCACAGAAACCATTATATGCGGAGTTGAAACCAGCCTGGCCAAAACCAACCCTGATGATGCTAACAGAATCAGACACGAAAGCACCAACATCCTCTGCACCAGCAAACCACCCAAAAGCAATTTATCCAAAGAAGAACAAACTGTACTACTTAACCTGAAAGAAGACACCAGCATAATAATCCTACCAGCAGACAAGGGCAACGAGACAGTGGTTATGAACTCATCTGACTACCAAACCAAGTTAACCAACCTACTCCAAAACCCCACATACAAACCCCTAAACACAAACCCCACCACCTACCTAGAAAAAACCACCAGATCCAAAATAAAAGCCTCCCCCATCAGCGAAGAAATCCAGCAAAGAATCATACCCAGAGAGAAATCATCAAGATGCCCTAAGCTCTATGGTCTTCCCAAGATACACAAAGAAGGAACCTCATTTAGACCAATAGTCAGCTCCATAGGCTCAACTCTACAAAACCTAGCTAAATTTCGCACCAAACAACTACAGCCCTATGCAGAATCCATCAACTCACGTGTAAGAAACTCATTCCAGTTCATTGAGATCATAAAAAACAAAACTTACAGCCCAGCGACCTACTAGTGAGCTTCGATGTCATATCCCTCTTCACCCAAGTGCCTATAAAAGAAACCTTGACAGCCATCCAAAACAAATACAACCCCCCCCCCGCCACCAAGCACATCCTAGATCTGACCAACCACTGCCTATCCAATACATAATTCAACTACAATGGACAAAAATACAAACAAATAGAAGGAGCACCCATGGGATCACCCCTCTCACCTCTCATCGCAAACCTCTACATGGAACACTTTGAAACACAAGCTCTAGAAAAATATGTTCACAAACCCAAACTCAGGCTCAGATACGTAGATGACACCTTCATAATCTGGCCACATGGGAAAGAAAAACTGAACAACTTCCTCACATACCTCAACAGCCTACACCCCAAAATACACTTCACCATGGAAACAGAAGCTAACAATCAACTTCTCTTCCTAGATGTCTTAGTATACAAAAAAATCCAATGGCTCCCTTCTACACACCATCTACCAGAAGAAAACACATACAAACCACTATCTACACGCACTCTCCCACCACCACCCAGCACAGATCAATTCTGTAGCCGAGACACTCATCTCCAGAACAAAATGCTTAGCTGACGAACAACACCTAAAAACCGAACTACAGACTCTCACTAACGTATTAACAGCCAATGGATTCCAAAGAAAGATTACCCACCTAATCCAAAAACAAACCCCAACCAAAATCCAAGACAGAGAACAAGAGAACGGCAAAGCCCTCCTCCCATATATAAAAGGCACTACAGACAAAATCAGCAAGATCCTCCAAAAACACAACATTAAGACAGCATTCTGCACAAACAGAAAAATATCCACCATCCTAAGAAACCCTAAAGACAGAATCGAGTTAGAAAACCAAGGAGTATACGAAATCCCATGCACCGCCTGCCCCACCACATACATCGGACAAACCAACAGAAGAATTAGTGCACACACTGAAGAACACAAGAACTCAATCAAAAAAGAAGAACCGACCTCTTTCCTGGTCCAGCACCTCAAAGCCACAGGACATGAGATTGACTTTAAAAATACCAGAACTATCGCCAAAACTCAACACTTCAACAACAGAATAATCAGAGAAGCCATAGAGATGGAAAAACGCCCACACAGCATGAATAAACGAGATGATACCTTCCGCCTACAAGCCATTTGGAAACCCACCCTCATTAACAAACGAGTACCTAACATGAAGAGTGACACCAGACCCACACCCACGAAGGCCACACAAGATGCTACCACCACACTTCCACGTAGAAAGCAGATTCACACCCACACAGATGATGAGACACGACCACAGACCAGAAGCCGTACTGCAGCTGCATCACTACCCGCTTCAAACCCCTCCGACCCATACATGAAGCAATCTGACACCCAACATGAAGATGTGGCATGACCACGAACGCAAAGCCAAACAACAGGATCACAGCTCACCAGCTCAAATCCCCCAACAACTAAGACTAACCTGAACACAGCCAAGCCCCCACCTGAACAGAACACACCCCCAGCCAATCAGAACACAACCAACCCCGCAAGCAATCAGATCACAGCCAGGCCCCCAACCAATGAGAACACACCCTCACCCAATCAGAACACAGCCAAGCCCCCACCCAGTCAAGCCGCACTCCCACTGGCAGTTAAAAGAAAAAACAGCTGCAAGCTCACATTACTTGCAGCACAAATCTGAAGACACAAGCCTGAAGATGACGAATGAGATTTCGTCGAAACATCACCAAAATACTTCCAATTTTACATGGGAGAAAACCCGAATAACCAAAGATCCACATACATATATATACATACATATGCATTTAAAATAGTTAAACATTAAATGAAGAGAAGAATCATCTCTTTACCTAGCAATAAAAACAAAGGCAAATGCTACGCTATACATGTAGTACCTAAACCTTCAATCCTTTATGAATCTTAAAGTAAAGGGAAGCAAATTTTACAACACAGGTATCAACTGTTAATAAGGATAAATGGACAAAATCTGAGAGTCAACACAAAGCCAACCTTGTGACCTTGGGCCAGTCACACTCTCAGCCCTAGAAAGAAAAGCAATGGTAAATCACTGCCAAAATCTTTCCAAGAAAACTGTAGTGACTACTCAAGGCAGTTTCCAGGAACCAACACCGACTCAAAGGCACTATCCTATACACAGGTGTAGTACACAAAAGTGTACTACAAGAATTTTCTAGAATACATATGGTAGTTTCTTTACCATTTCCGGTGCTTTTATTATCTCTTTTAAGTGGAATTAGCCATCCATAATTAATAAATAGCAGGAGGATTTTATACCTTTTGCTTCATTTGCATCTCCAAATATGTCTTCCCTTCTTCACATGTGAAACATACGAGAGCAAAAATAGGTTTGACTGGCAAATTATATGTGTGTAACTTAAGAAATACAATCATTCTTGTCTGTAAAGCATCATGAGCACTGTTCCTCACTGCATTCAAAGAGTGGTGAAATCTTTCACATGCTCATATATAGGCAAGAAATTCCTTCAGTTATCATGCACTATTATCATTTTGACACAAAATACAAATAAGCTACCAATTGACCTTGAGGACCTACTTATTTAACACAGAAACTGCAGCTATTATTACGGATGCCACCTCCCTTCTAATCTTGATGCTTGATTATGATGGCATTGGTAGCAGCATTCATCAGGAATGAGTACAGAACCAGTCAGCTGTTAGTAAGATTGACACATGCTCCAAAAGAAACAGGAAAAAAAGCACCGAATAGGTAAAAGTGGAATGCTTGGCATGATGCAAACAGCAACATTCTAAACAAAGGAAAAACAAAGATAAAAAGGGGTGGGGAACCCCTATATTTTATTCTATTTTCTGTTTTTGTCCAGTTTCCCTTAAGTTGCAGTCCTGAGAGGTTTCAGCTAACAAATATAGCCTCTATCCCAAAGAAAAAATTGCTTGCACCAGTTATGGCCACCAGCAGCAATAAACAGCAAACCAATTGCTTTTGTAGCAGACAAGTCAAGTTATTAAGAGCTATTAAGAATTAGAGGACCAGAAACAAGATGTATGTTGGGAAAGAGAATTGACCAAGAGAAAAACTTTATCCTATCCCATGCTGGTTATACAACAAAAAGAAACTAAAAGAGTGTCATAAACAGAATAGACTAGAATGGAGTGTAATAGGGATAGGGTGGCGTGGCATAGAATAGAATAGAATAGAATAGAATAGAATAGAATAGAATAGAATTCTTTATTTGCCAAATGTGATAGGACACACAAAGAATTTGCCTCCGGTGCATAAACTCTCAGTGCACATACAAGTAACTCTCGGGATATTCCATCTTCCTATATTAAAATAATCAAAAACATCAGCAGTGTGGTAGGCATCTGGGCTACATTATCTGTATTTTTATTTTGTGGATTAGTTTAATATATTTTTTTCCAGAAAAATAGTGATGCTAATTGGAAGCTTGGTGGGAAACATTCTAGTTTAGAAGAACTTTTTAAAAAGGCCAGAAAGAGCTTTAATTAAAAGGATCCCCTCCTCCCTTACATTTTACATAGATTTTTAGCAGCAAATATAGTATGATGGTAGGGTGCTGCTGCTCCCACTAGAGGGAAACCCAATGCATTTTTCAAACATGCCTATGGTAAACAGGGAGAACAAAAAAAAAATGCTGCCTTATCTGGTCTTTGATCTGCAATTTTTTCCAAAATAGTATTAGTTTTCACATTTTTGGAAACACATATAAAAGAAAATAGGTAAAAAGGGGCAAGAAATATGAAGCGTTTTGAAGCAAAAAAGGATTTTTTTTCAAGATTTTGTAACAGATAAGACAAGCATGCAATGGCATAGTTCTTAAAATCAAATGTATCGATGCATCAATCATGTTCCAAGTTCACAAGAGCCATATTTTAAAAACTGGCTGCTGTTAAATTCTCCTCCTTTTAAAATTTATTTCTATATTTGCAGCAAATTGTTAAGCCTAAAGCCAAGGATGATCTAACTGAATTACGCACAGATGTCAGAGAGAACAGAGAATTAGCTATTTCCTAGATCCTGCAGGCAAGCACTTCTCAAAACTAAAAGAATGCTGTTTGTAATCCCCACGCCCACCTACCTTTTAGACTTTCTTTAGGGAAAAGAAATAACTACATCCTCCTGTTTCACCCTTTTTTCTTCAAAACAAAGATTGGACATAGACTATACAGCTGACATTCGCACAGAATCTCAGCTTTGAAGCAAGAGAGCCCTCCTTGCTTGTTTAGCTGTTCAGAAGTAAATAATACACCCATCCCTTTTCAGTAACCTCTTGCCTAAACCACACAGTTAGGGGCTGGCCAGCAGGCCATTTGGCTGTCAAAAAGGAACAGAGGCTGGAACATCGAAGAAGCAGACTGGCATCACTGCATCTGCATTCTTCATTATTAGCTGCAGGTTTGGTCTCTGAGCTGATGTATAATACCTTAAACGCAGTGGATACTTTCTCAGAAATTCAGTACAATTCATTCATTCAGTACAATTGAGGAGATGACACCAGACAAAGGAAAACAGAGATTCAAGGAATTCTAGCATTACTAAGGTTCAATTTTTCCAGCTGTATATTTCAATGCAATTTACATATAATCCCACAAGCTCTCTATTTGTAAATTCTCGAATATGTTCTTGAAAATGGTGGTGACAGAAGGTCTCTTAAACACAGATTTGGCAAATGCCAAAAGATATGGGGCTATCTTGATGGGCACAACACCTGATTTTAAAATAACTGAGGCACAACACCTGATTTTAAAAAAGATGGATTAGGGCTACTTACAGAAATCCAAGAATAGTTAGGAAAACAAAATGTAACAGCTTGACAATGTAATGGCATGATTGCAAGCTTGACACCTTTGTTCAATTCACTTGAAAATCAACTATTTACTAGGACACTAGATTCTCTGCCATGTAACACTACTAGGAGAGAACAGAGGTAAAATTTCCAACCCAACAATTCTACTTTTGTTTATTCATGTAACCATGTTAAGAAGTTATATAGTTTTATATTTCTGAGAACAGAACAGTAGAAAAATGTTCTACTGCTCATCATTTAAAACCATATTTAATACCACCTTGGGTACATAAGTTGCGATCACAATTTCTGAAGCCATGCATTTTAAAACCGTGGAGTCAATTCGCACTTTTCTTCAACCACAAATATCACAAAGAAACCACTTTGTGAATGGAATTCTATCTCTTCAAACAAGACCCTTACATAAAGTTTCATAAAGTTTTAAGGGAAGAATCAGAAGACGCATGATTTTAAAAGATCAGGCCACGTGTCATGCGGTGATCAAATAGAATAATAGCTCCTTGAATTTAAAATCCTAGGGCTTTTTGAAATCTTAGCACAGCAATTTTTGACAGAAAAAGGAGAGCAGAGGGAGACAGTGAAAGCAGGAACAGTACTATTAGATCTTTTTTCCTTTGGCAAAATCATCAACCGACTGTTCTAATTAACTTCTACTCTTTGCTGAAGCGATCATCAGAGTACCCACTGAGTGGTAACTATCTACCAAAATTGAGCTTGAAAAAAACAGTTTCATGACTGAAACAGTTGTCTAGGCCAGTCAATCAAGAGAGCTCTGTTTAGGCCTGTGCAGACCTTGCCCGGCACTTTGCCTGCCCCTCCGAACCTCCATTTTGGCCTACAAAATGCAGAATAAATGTTGCAGAGCGCCTCTGCAGTTGTTTGTAAGGGTGAACAACTTCCGTGGTACTGCAAGATCTGTAGTTTCAGGACTTGTTTGTAAACATTAGGGGGTCAGTGGTGGTATTCGACCGGGTTCTGCCTGGTTCTGGCGGGCCGGTAGGAGCGATGAGCTGCGGATACCGAACCGATTTCTCCACCACTCATCTGCAATATAAAACTCACATTTCCCACTTGCATATCAGCAATTTGGTACAGTGGAGCAGTGACTTCTTACTCTCCACAGCACATACTCATTTTCACATCAGTGGCAAAAGATATTTGTCACAAAGAAATGAGTAGGTAAGAATGCATACCTACTCATATAGATCCACCACATGAAATATCCTATCTGCAGTAGACTATATACATGTACTGGATGATATTTGCTCCTATCAGTAAGTTTTTGCACACACTTTGAAGCTTTGATATGTAGATTAAAAAACAGGTTTCTAAGAAGCCAGGTTTATTCAGTTTACTCATAAAGAAAATTAGCTTAATCTTAGTTAATGAAAGGAGATATGAGAACATTAGGATACAAGGGCAGCTAAGGTAAAATACATTTGGTGTGTTAGTAAAATGGATAGGACAGTTGGGCAGCTGAGATGCATTTAGAGTTGGCACATACGAAGGAAAAAAAAATCAGTTCAGAGAGGGGGGAAAATTAAAAATTAGATATTTAATAAGTCTACGTATACAGATGCTAAACAACAGCTACATAATCCCTGGATATTCATAAGATTCTAGGTTGAAATGTACATGCTGCTCCAAAAAGAAATATACTGTGTTTAATTCAATGAATATTTTGAATTGATCTAAATTGCACACATGAATTAAATGAAATATATTTTATACCACTTTCATAGCCGTTATTTATCTGCATCTTGACATATTTGATTGCAAAGTGCATTTTAATTGCCTAATTCTTTTATCTATTGTGAATCAAAATGAGATAAATAAATCAAAAAGATTTTACATTTATGTTTATTATATGGAAAAATGAAAAGAAAATTAAGCAACCATCAGCATATTATCAAGGATGATGATTACTGCACAGTAGCTAAAGTATCTTTATGCTTTATGTTTGTTTTTTAAATTAAAATTAGCTGCTTAATGACACCAATTCAGATATCTTTTGCTATTCTTTTTCCAAGGCACATTCTCAAGTATATCCTCTGCATCTCTCAGGTCATGAGTATAAAATAATCTAGAAACACAGAGAAATTGTAGTGGCCTCTTTTGCATAAAGACCAGATGTATATACATACCCATTGTCTCTTGGATTTGATTACAATTCTACTTGCTAATTTACTATTGTTCAGGAATCCATAAATCTAGATGCTGCTGTATGTTTGATCATGGATCACTAACTAAAACTTAACTTAAAAAATGTTAATCTTCCAAACCACAAATGAACAAATACACAAAGGCTGGTCGATGCCTGACACTTTCTCAATCATGTCTATCTAATATTTTACCTAGACCACTATGCAATATAGCATCATTTGACCTACAAATGCAATGCACCTGTTCATTAACACTGCTGTAATTACGTGCTCAGATGACATCCTCACTACACGTAGTCCTTGACTTACAACACAACAGGGACCAGAAAATTCATCATTAAGAGGGGCAATCATCAAGTGAGGCAACTTACCAGTGCGCCCAATTTTATCACCTTTTTTTGCCATGGTCGTGAAGCAAATCACCATAGTCATTAAGTGAGACATCCTGTGACCACAACATGTGATCTTCCCTATTGGCTTCTCCACTGAATTTGTTTGTCAGCGGTCATCTGGGCAGATTGTAAATGGTGATCATAGGACATGGGATGCTGCAACCATTGTAAAGGTGTGACAGTTGCCAAGCACCCGTATCACGATTACATGATTGAAGAGGCACTGTGTTAGTTGTAAGTGCAAGAACTGGTCATAAATCACTTTTTTCAACACTGTCATAATTTTGAATGGTTGCCAATCAAATGATTGTTAAACAAGGACTACTTCTATTAAGCAACTGCATAATGATGTAGGAGAAATCACATTTGTATGGCATAGTATGATCACCTGGAAAGGAAGTCATGCCTTAAACTTGGCTCAGAAAAATAACAAATAGCGGTCCTGAAAGTTATCATCTGTCCAGATAGTACCGGTAATGCATATACCACAGAAATGCAGACTGCTTATCTATGATAGTGTCTAATATTTTCTTTGTACCTTAAATGAATTTACTATCAAAAGTGAATAGATTTCACCTCAACCTCTGGTCACAAACACTTCTGACCATGACCAAATTGGGTTCTGACTAAAAAATTCACAAAACTTTTGAATCTGGTCATGAACAGGTGATGCTTGGGTGATGCTCAAACATGACCCTTGACACAGAAATTCCTGAAGACAAAAATTAGAAGACGAAGAAATTGCGAAAGTTATGGAACAAATTATGGTCGTGACCAGAGGTTCTATTGTAGTACAAACTGTGCTTTCTTCCTTTCATTGGTTTATTATTTTCATCCATGGCAGTGTTTTTCCAAGATACCTTAAATCATAACTAAGCAAGTCATGTTATGTTAAATTGTGAATGAAACTCTGCCTTTAGAATCATAGATAAGCTTATATTCAAGGCTCTCGAAACATGTGTGACTAATAATAACAACATTTGCTGAACTTGTATGCTGCTAATTCTCAATGATTCTGAGTAGTTTCCACATAATATAAAGATGTAATACTTAGAAAAAAAATTGGATTTGTAAATTTAGTCATTCTTTTCTGTCCTAATTTGCAGCCAACCTTTAATACATACTCAGACATAATTCTAAACAATAGAAGAATTAAAAATAACATGAACCAATAAAAAGCACAGCCTATGCAGAGGCAGATATTTACAGAGATTGAGTTGGAAGGGATCTTGTAAGTCATCTAGTCCAACCCCCCAGCAGACCCTACACCATTTTTGATAGATGGCAGTCCAGTCTCTTCTTGAAAGCTTCCAGTGATGAAGCTCCCAAAACTTCTGAGTATTAACTGAGGTTTATTTATCTTAACCACAGTCAATACCTGCCTCTGCATAGGCTACACTTTTTATTAAAGTCTGCTCATATGTTGCTGACCACAGAATTGCTATTTAACCATTATAAAATATTTGTGATTATTTATTATGCACAGACCTCATACCCAGGGATAAGTGCAATATAAACACATTTATGGGAAAATGTTAAAGGTGCTAATGTAATATTAAACTATATACTCAAACTTTGGGATTTGACTGTTTATTAGGAATTGTAGCTGCATTGAGCATGTGGGATGGCTAAAAGAGAAATTGGAAATGTGATATTTTCCCAGATTTCAAGGAACGACTGTCGGAACTATGTAATCTCTCATTTCAGAAAAGGCAATATTTCCTACTAATCAAAAGATGCAGCAACATGTATTGCTATTGCAAAAATATTGTGGTATTTTTCAGTAACATGTTGTAATGTTCATATTATAGTAGTGCATTCATTATGAAACCTGTGACTATTGATAAAAAAGAAAACAATACAAGACCCAAAAGAAACAGTTAATAGGAACAAACATATACACAGTTTTACCTTTGCGTCCTGGATATACATGAGGATAATATTCATAATACAAATCAGGCTGGTCTAGGTTTCCAAATGGTTCAAATTCCATTTCAGCATTTTGGTACAGACTCAGTTTCACCAGAAGCGCTAGTCTTACAAACCAAATCTTGAAAGTAAAAAAGAAAAAAAAGTTTAAAGTTATTACTGTAACACAAAAATATATTATCAGGGTGTTTTTTCAGCTATGAAGAACAAATACCTGTGATACTAATACAGTATATCTAAAGGTTATTTTTCATGCGTGCATGTGAGTTCAGCAAACTCATTTTTTCCAGAAATTTTCTTCATGAGCTGAATTTTTTTCTTTACTTTTGAGCTCATTTGCAAATGAATTACCTTACATGGTTGGATAGTACTCTGTGCATAATCTGACTATACAGAATTAATATGTTGACATTATCTGAAGACAGATATGGATCATTCCTATTCTCAATTATTCACCTTAACTACCTGTCATAAGAGGTTTAAAATGCAAATAAATTACTGGGTCTTTCAAATGGTTAGTTTACTAGCAAAACACTTTTCTATCTTTTGGTCCTTAATATTTCTAATGTAGATATTGCAATTGCTTATAAAGAAATATTTGCAAGACGTTTGCAGCACTCTTGAAAGCATTTATTAATTGTTAATTCATCTTAAAATCTAATCAAAAATTCAATTGTTTTCTCACTCTGGTCATCCTATGTGTTTCTATGCTAGAACAAGTAAAGGCAATATCTATTTTTCCCAAGCACCTAAGTAAAACGAACTGTTTACATGAGAAATGTCAGTCTTGTTTTTTCATTCATAACGGCAAGAATTATTTATCACTCCTCTGAAACCATCTTAAGAAAGGTTGGGGAATACCTGGGGGGAGGGGGAAACTGGAGGTATCCAGTGTGTCTCTGACATTTCTGGGTCTAGATCCTTAATGTGGAGCCAATTGCCCATTCCCACACATGTTTAAGATGTGCATGTTTAACATGCATCCTAACTTCTGCCTGACCTACAGGCAAACATACCTGAAGCGAGTCTGTTGTGTGACTGGTGGGTAATCCACTTTTGCCACAGCCTTGACCATGGGCTGTCAGAAGTCGTCCACACAGATCAACTGCTGCTCTCCAGTTTTTTGTGCTCTGGAGTGAAAGGCAAAGAATAGGCTAAGTAACAATTTAGCAGCTAAAAACTTGAAGCTGCTTATTTTGCTTGAAGCAGCTACAACTAGCCATTAGTAATAATGACAAGGTCACTAAAGCTGGCCAGTAGGAAGCAGGATGTCATTTGTCAAAGCTACTTGTATAATTAGGCAAGAAGCAAAGCCAGGCATGACTCACAATTTACAATTAGAAGATTGCTGGTATAAAAGGGTACATAATTTATTATGAAGTACCAGAGACTGCTCATTCAGAAATAGTTATCAGTTTTTAACCCTTAAAGAATATGTTTCTGCCATTGCAAAATAATCCTATCTATTGCCTCTAAGTAGCGTTGCTATTTTATTTTCCCCTCTTGGAATCAAGTCATTTTCCTATTCGCTTTAATCAATTATCATCATACAGGTAATTCAGTAAGCTGTGCTTGAAAATTTCAGCTGTGTGGAAACTCACATTTTAATAAATATAAATACTTGAAGTTTTCAGCATCTATTTATTCAACCAGAAAGCATTCAGTAGATGTTTAACAGAAATAACATGCATTTTATATTTAAAACTTAAGCAATCTGCATAATAAAAAGCTGACGGATACTTTAAAGTCACAAATACTGCCAGCAGAAGAAACAACTTATTTTTCCCTGATTCAAAGCTTAGAAAGATTTGTATTCGTATTGTGCTTCCAGTCAAAGCTATGGCAGTAAAGAGGATTATTTGTTACAATGTTTGAACACCAAGGTAAACGAGAATTCTTTAAAAATTTAGCTTATCATGAACAAGCAGGGATGCAAACTGCCTGACCGCTCTTGCTTGGCACTTGCCAAGAGAAGCTGAACAAACCTGGACGACAATTTGTGGCTTGCAAATAAGTAACCATGCCTTCTTTCAGTCCTAACAAGCCAGAGTCACAAACCAAGGACGAAATGTAACTTATGACACCAGATTGCTAGAAAAATCACACTGCATTTCAAAACTGAGCGTATTTATCTAAAACATTACGCCATCTGTCCATGTTTCTTTGAGCTGGAGAATATGTGTGGAATTTATGTAGTGGACACTCTGGCAAACGAGTCTCAAGCGACAATGTCCTAACTCACAAAATAGCTCTGCTGAATGTTATAGCAAGTTACAATATAGTGATCTACCCAAGTGCAACCCAACCACTCTTCCTACAGGACCTCCCTATAAACCTCACATACCTTTTCCCTTCTTTTTGACTAGTTGCATGAGCCTCCAGTAAAGCGTTGGGGCATAGCTGCTATCCACCACTGAATTGTAGGATAATCACGGTTAAGGTAAGGAATGCAAAATGTGCCTGGACACTATTTAACCCCCAGGTGTATTCAGACAATTCCTTTAGCTCTTGCCAGACTTCCTGCCCTAATTAGCTATTTTTTTTCCAAATAGAGAAATTAATGAGCTGATGAATTGCAAACATCACCTTTATTCCCAAGAATGCCTCTGGGCTCCAAATGCAACTTATAAACATTATATATGCTTTGTTTGGAAATGTCAGCCCTTGTCTAGAAAATGAACAAAGGCAAATAGGATGTTAAGGAGCATTGCAGGCAAGGAGGTAGGGGCTAAAATCAAGTAGCATCAAGATTTTATATATCCCACGGCAACTATTTAGCTTGCAGAAAAAAAAATTATACTTCTAATTAATTTTCAGATCTGCCCAATATGTCATAAAGTTTAAGATCCGAGTACTTATTATGGGACAAACCAGGACTAGCTGCAGAATTCAGGATAACTGATGCCTGAATGCTTAATTAGTGGCCAATATAGAGAGTACGGATATGGCTATACAAAAGTCTGGGCTCTACTCCCAAAAGGATACTTTTTTTAAAATAAAAAAGTTATTTGGGTTTTCACAAAACATAATACAAGTAAAATTTCTTTTTTTGAGAATAGCATGGTCCCGGGTTATCACTTCTTCATACTGACACAAATTCAATTTCATATTCATCTTTGTGTTCTATTCCATATCTTATTACTATTTTAACATTTTCTCAATAATTTTTCCCTTCCCTTAGTTTTCTCAATCTTACTTTTGATTATCTCATTCCTTTCTAAATTCAATTGCATATATCTTTTTCGAAGTTTCAATACCTTTCTAGTCATCATATTTATACTTTTGTCTGTCCTGTTTCAATTCCATATTTTCTTTTCTCATTAAACAAAATTTTCCCCTGTAGTTACTAGAGTATGACACCATTGTATCTTTTAATTTTTATCCATTACACTCTTATTTAAACTTCAGTTTATGCCTTTACAATTATAACATTCAATATAATACATAACTTCCAGTCGAACTCTGCTTGGTACATTCTTAAAATATGCACTAAGTTCTTAAAGAGAAAATATATATACAGTATAACAATAATAAATAAAATACTTATTCTATTCCAATTCAACTCTATCATTAAGGTTAGTTATAATATTTAATATCTTTAACATTCTTTTTCAATAGGACATCATACTTCTAGGAAGACTTATAATATTTCCATAATTTTTTCATGTTTCTTTCATGTTCCTCTTCACTTGAATTTTTATAACACATTTATAATAATTAAAATGTTCCCCTCCTTTCCTAATTTCATCTTCTCATTCTCTTTATTTCATTTATTTATTAAACATTACATTACATTACAATGAGTATTTTATCTATCATTTTAATCACACTTGTTTCATTTTTTCAAAGTTCATTTCTATTTCTAATATAACAATACTATATTATGTACCCTTGCAGAATCCCCCTTTCAATTAAGTTTTCACCCATTATCTCTGTGTCTTGTACGTTTTCCCTGTTTCTCTATGTCCTGATTCTGTTCTTTATAATTTCTTTTACTTTCCCTCTTCTCCCTCTTCTTCTCCCTTCCCTTTTTGACCCTTTCTCTCTCTAATTCTGATTCTCTCTTCTGTAATCCTCTCTTCTGTTTCTTCCTAATGCTATAATTACTTTTCAAACTATTCTTTTGGGGGGTTGTTTTTTCAAATCTTAAATTTTTCACTCTCTTTCCTCCCTTTCCTTTCTTTTCCCCACATAGAAATACTTGGTCATTGAAGATGGCTTCTTCTTTGTCCCGCCCTTCTTGTTCTACAGGCATTTTTTGTTGTTTCTCATAGTTCAGGATCTCCATTTCTAAAAACTGAAATACGAAGCCAAAAGAACCTCTTCCTTCTTATGCATCTTCTTTCTGTTTTTTTAGTTCCATTCTCAAGTCTTCCAAGAGTGATACCATTTTAACAACTTTTAAACAACCACCCGATTAATTTTAGACCTTTAGATCCAATAGCCAAAAATCCAAGAATCACCAAGTAATCCAAATAATCCAAAGCTGTTTCTTCTTGCTTCTTTTTTTCACTTTCTGTTCCTGGGGTTCCCTTATCTTGTTACAAAGTTTCAGTTAAAATGTATCTTTTAGGAATCTTGTTAAAGTTTCACTGTTAATTCCTTTCACTTCCAGGTGGTCTCCTCCCTTTTCCAGATCCCACCCTTTTCTTTTTTTCCTTCTTTTAAAAGTTTTTGGGAATCCAGAAATCTTTATTATCCCTTTGACATTTTATTTTCAGCTTAATTACCTGTTAATGTCAAAGTGGATTTTTGCTGATTTCTTACTTAAGTCTCTTAGTTGTCAATATAGGGAAGAAAAGAAAAAAAAAACCAAATCCTTTCCCTTCCCTCTCTCATTCGCAGCTTCAAAGTCTTCTTCGGGAACAATGTTGTTCTTTATAATTCAAATTCCAGTATACCTTGTATTGTTGTTTTTCCAGTTCAACCTGCTCAGCCAAAAACTTTCTCTTTTTATCTTCCACCTGCACATTCTTTTCCGGTCGAGTTCTTCTTTGAGGTGGCCATTTCTGACCACTGCTGTAACCGCCTTCAGGAAAGGGAGTAATGGCCAGCTGGGGAGGAGAGATGCTGCTCTCCTCGACCCTGCTGGCAGTCTTCCCCCTCTTCACCACCTCTACAGGGTGGCTTAGCCCCAAAACCAGCCAGGGTGCTCCAGCGGTGAGCACAGATTGAAACTGCGCACAATCGCAAATTTTGGTCCGTCGCCGAAGAAGCTCAAACCAGAACCCCCCCTCCCAAAAGGATACTTGAAGGCACAAACCCTGCACCTGTGTGCGACTCTTCAAGTTACTGCATCTTTTTCCTGGGATGGGTCAGAAAAAACTTCAAATTATAATAGAAGAAGAGTACAGAGCCTTACTTAGCCTTGATGTTATGTCCTGCCTTTATAAATCATTACTGAGGAAATCATGAATTATCTGAGCATGGTCGTATTTAAAAACTCTGTAATATTCCTTAAATTTTGAAGGATCCTATAAATTATCGTTCTAACAAGAATACTAAAAAAATCTTATGATACCTCAAGGATACCATATTTATTTTCATAAATCGCATGATACCATGTTCTTTATCAAAAGCACAACTAGAGATGAATAATAGAATTAAGAGAGCAAAACGAAGCAGTACCCAACACTAATCTCAATTTCAGTTATGTAGGAAAAAATGCAGGATCAAGAAATATTTTCAAATGAGAGCCCCATTCTTAACTAAGAGTTAGCATCTATATTCTACATTACAGGTTTCAAACTCAAGCTCAGTGTCCTATAACAAAGTATACATAAACCAAAGGGCCGCAAAAATATCAAAATCAGTTAAGAATCACAACCAGATGCGTCAAATCTGCTTTATTGCCAAGTCACATTGACAGAATCTTTACAAATCTGAAAATACAATCCTCCTCCTCCCACCCCATCCCCACACATCTTTTAAAGCATGAGAAATTAGGAGGGATCCCTTCTGAACATCTTGCACTGCCCATTATCCTGTTGCCAATTATGCTGTCTCTTATCTGACTGTTTTGGCAGTTTCTCTTTGCTCAGTCTCCCAAGGTCTTTCCCTATCCCATTACACCAGGCTACTAATAAATCTTGCAATATGGTCTTTAATCAATGAGTATTTATCCCCCTTTCATTAAAATTCTTATTTCACTGCTATGCACTGTTATGCTTCCTCCTATTTTAAAGTTCATTTCAAAGCAAAAATATAGATTGAAAATATATTACTTTTAAACCAGGCGATTAATTGATCCATAGCAATAAATAAGATCCCAATGTTTAATATTTAAGTACACAGTACACATTATCTTCATATAAAACACGAGACCATTCCACTTTTTTCTTCCTATTACCAATGAAAAGCTGATAGCAGCTTGCCTACAAATAGTTAATGATCACTAGTGTGAAGTGGAAGCCAAGGTAATCCTGGGTCACAGTTCTGCCGTTACAATTAGAAAAATGTGCTATTATCACATTTTTGAAACTTTTGCTCAGATACAGGCACAAAAACATCTTGCTTAGTTTAATGGGATCACAACCAGAAGACTCAGAATTGTGGGGACTGACATCTGTTCTTTGATGCATGACAGATGTATATATGTAATAAAGGTTAAACAGTTCAGGTGTTACAGCAGAACAGTACAGCAGCAATAACAAATCAATACATGTCTGATTTCAAATATACATTCACATTTTTATTACTGTTACTAAATTTCTGTGACCATCTGGATACTCCTCCAAAGGGAATTATTGAATACTACTCAAATAGCCCCTGGGCAAAACCAAGATTTAAAAACTTATTGTTCTAAAAGAAATATTAGAATGGTAAGTCTGTTTCTTTAACATTTATTGAGTTTTACAACTTTTCTTGTCACAGTTGTTAAGTGAACAATTGCATTTGATAATTTAGTAACATGGATGTTAAATGAATCTAGATTCCCCATTGACTTTGTCAGAAGATTGCAAAAGCTGATCATACGACGTAGGGGCACTACAATCGTCATAAATATGAACCAGTTGCCAAGCATCTGAATTTTGATCATGTGACCATGGGGATGCTGCAACAGTTGTAAGTGTGAAAACTGGTATTAAGTCACTTTTCTCAGTGCTCTTGTAACTTTGAATGGTCACTAAATGAACTGCTGTAAGTTGAGGACTGCCTGTACTTACTGTGCAATAGATAATCATAAAATATTAACAGCAATATTCCTAACAAGTTGCAATAACATCAAAATGAGATCATGCATATCATGACATCATTCCAATATGACATTATATGATGCCATGGCATCTAACACTAATGTGTAACTCATGTCATCTGCATGCTGACTTTATAATGCACGTGTCATTACTTGCTATCCTCTGAACTCCAAAAGCATGTCAATGACCTCTAAATATTTCCAAAACAACTGCCCAAAGCAACTGCAGTGAAATCAGTGGTCAGGGTAAAGATATATACTAAAATAAAGTACTGTGTATTAGTTTGGTATAAAATGCCTAGAAACCAAGCTTGTTTGTTTCAAATATTATCTACTATATAAACTCAGATATATACATTCTCAGGTTTACTTGTTGCGCCAGAGTTGGGGATAGAAAAACATGAACTATCAAAGATTTTTGAAGTTAGGTTGTTCATGCTGAACATGAAGTTAGAACATAGGCAATGGAGAAATACAACGTAAGATTGCAAATCAATTCAGAATAGAGATTACAATAAGAAAACATTTCTTGAGTTTTATTAACCAAGTATAATTTAACTTCAGGAATGAAAATATTACTTAAATCAAGAGAATTTTTTAAAAATGGAAACGTCTCAGCTATAAAAAAAATAAATAAATATGCACAAGAGGCCCACAGTTTACTATGTTTGACAATGTATAGAAATTCCATGTAAAAATTAGATGCTCCACTACGAGAAAGAATATGATTTTCCCCCAGAGGGAATCTTTAACTGTACATATGACACCATTAAAATGATTAAAATGTCCTCTTCCATTTTGGATGACATTCTTCTATAATATAAATTATTTGGGTAGAACACATTGACATCACTTTTAAAAAAAAGGTCAGTAACCCCTTCTTAGGCTAAATTTTCCCAATGTTATTCTTTTACATGTATAAGATAATACAGTATTGCAGTTAAGGAGCTACATGTGATTTTTTGCAAATTGTCTTCTACTATATATCATGACTTTCCCTTGGTTTCTTCCCCATTGATCCATATATTTTTCCCAAAACCAATCAGGGAGCGGACAGAAGGATGATGGATGAAGAGGAGGAATATTTCCATTGGTAAATATTCTTCCATTAGCAACACAGCCAAAAAATTAACCTTAACTGGGTTTTTTTACATGTTTTCTCAGATTATCATTTGCCCAAAATTATAAAACTGTAATCATAGCCATTCATTTAAAGGTAAGGAAAGAATAGGAGTCCCTGAGGATTTTACTCCACTAGTCGTAGCCAACTATAGAGGGTGCTACTGATCTCCATTTCTCTTCTTTCTCTTCTAAAGGGCAGACTAAAATATAATAACCTTTTAAAAAGATTGTAACTTACAAAATGGTGGCTAACAATTGTGCTAAAGAAGCTGATGTGATGAAATGATTAAGGCCCGGTATTAGAATCAGAAAAATCCAGGTACTAACCTATACTCAGCCACAGAAGCTAACTGGGTAGCTGGGCTAGTTACGCTCAGTTCAAATTCTTACAAGTTCTTATTGTGGTGAAAATTAGAAGAATGTGTAACTCCTTAGGGTCACAATTGAAACGTGGGGTCATAGATGATAGATGGAGAGAGAGAGAAGGGGGAGGGAGAGAGGAGGGAGAGAGAGAGGGAGAGGGAGAAGCGGGGGAGTCTAAGAATACTTATTTCAAATCTAAAATATTAAAATTGTAGTCAGTATTGAAAATATTCAATATGTAGCCATTAGGTGTGCTGCATGGATCTTATAGCCTTCTGAAATTAAAAGCATAGTTTTTCAGAACTCTATTACCCTGTTTCCCTGAAAATATGACCTATCCTGAAAGTAACTCCTAGCTTGATTTTTACATGTGCACCCAATATAAAACCTACCCCCAAAGTAAGCTGTAATTATGATCTGCCCACTCCAGAGTAGACAGGTAACAATTAAGCTAGGGTGGGGATGGGGTGGTGGAGGAGCTGCCCTATTACTTACCTTTGGACAGTTGTAGCCAGGCCTTGCACACTCTGACACCTGCCTTGCCAGCCCATTTCTTCTGCAGCCAGCAAGACTGGCAAGACTTTCCTGAAGGCCTCTGTGGCTGATAACAAAGCCTCAGATCGATCTGGAATTTTGTTATCAGCTGCAGAGGCCTTCAAGAAAGCCTTGCCGACCACAGTAGTTCTTGAAGGCCTCTGACAGCAAAAAGGAGGCCAGGAGGCAACTCATGCAAGTGAGGTTAGTCAGTGGATGACATCCCTGAAAATAAGACCTGGTGCCTTTTTTGGTGGCAAAAATATATAAGACAGAGTCTTATTTTCGGGGAAACACTGTATTAAACACATTTGAATATAAAGCAAGTACAGTACAGGCAGGTCCTGGGTTGATATGCTTTTGTTAATCACTCTGGAATTAATAAGAAATATTAATTAATTAATTAAGAAATATTTTTGAAAAATGGATTTAAAAGTTAATTTTAAGGATCTCAGTCATAATTGATGTTTCAGAAGAGAATCAAATATTACTGGATAAGGCTGAAACTAATTTAAATGTGGATTTTCAAATGACAAGCTTCAAACACGATAAGGAAAATGATGAAATACCAGTTGATGTTTTTAATAACTAAAAAGTATAATACAAATAATGAATCCGAAGAGGACTTGGATAACTTTTTTGTTAGATTTACAAAAGTGATTTATTAATGCAATTTTGTGAGCACCTTAGAAGGAACATATGTGCCAAATTTCAAGTTTGTAGGCTTTACTGTTCTGTAGATTTTGTGATGATGTGTGAGTGGCATTTCGCTTTTATTTATATATACATATTTATATACATACATACAAATACACACACACACACACACACACACACACACACATATATATGTTTTCTTAAGTTTTTGAGGGTACTTACATGTACCCTTCCAGTTTTGAGCCTCAGTAAAGTAAGGGATTGCCTCCGACTCCATCCACCTACCTACCTCTCCCCATCTCTGCCCTTTGGCCACTCTCTCCCCCCGCCTGCAGGACATCAAGCAGTCCCAGAACTGTGTGGCTCTGGGGCTGCTTGCCATGTGCCAGGAAGCCTCAGTTGCCCTAGCCCATGCCAGCAAGTGCAAGCAACACAGCAGCCTTCTCTCTCAGTTCCTTGCAATGATCTTCCATCTCTTCTGTTCAGCCGTGATGCTACCTGGAGCTCCAGTTTCTCTGGCAAATGCTTCCTACATATGAGTGCCCAGCCTGCCCCAGCAGCAAGGCACCTGTGAACCCCAGCAAACAGTCATTCACCCATCTGCCTTCTTCCCCAGGTTCCCTCACATCGATCTTTCACCTTTGTTGTCTTCAGAACGCTATGCTGTCTTGATAAAGTTATGCTCCCTTCTGCAAACCACATTGTCTTTTCAAAGACTTTCCAGAGACAATACATTTTTACAAAGGCAGTGCTGTCTTCATAACGCCTTTGGAAAGACAGCGCAGCCTCATGAAGACAATGCAGCTTTATGAAGGCTGTGCAGACTTCAGAGAGCCTTTGAAAAGACAGTGCAGCTTTATGAAGCCAACACGGCTTTACAAAGGCTCGGAGAGCTACGCGTAGGGAACATTTTCCAGAGAATCTGGGTTTGAAAAAAAAAAAAAAGACAGCAAAGGTAGCAAGGCCCAAAGCAACTGGAACAAAAGGTGAAAGGTCAGTCCAGGGATCTGAGAGAGAAGGCAACTGGGTGAATGAATGCGCTTGAATGAATGTTGGCGCTTGCTGGGATAGCTGAGGCTTCCCAAGGCATGGCAACCAATCTCAAACCTGCTTGCACCCAGAGTTTGAGATGGGCAGCTACATAAATTGAATAAATAACAAATTGAAAATTACCTGTATATGCACAAAAAATCAGGAAAGGCCCTTGGCATGGCCTAATAAACTTTGCAAATGATGTAGCTGCCTCAAGCAGCAGGTTCACAGAGGTCTTTGCTCTTTTTATGAGGCTACCATTCTAAAAACCTGGCGTACGGTCCTGGACACTATCTCTCACAGCCACTATTTTATTAAAGGGAAAACCTTTCAAGCAGCCTTCTTGTAATGCCTGAAACACAATCATAAAATTCTGCATGTGCCCATTTTCTAAATCTGAAAATGCAGATCCCGAACCGGAATTATTTTTATGACATTTTAAAAAGACTAAACAAGACCTTTAGACTGTAACTATCCACAAAGAATCATAACTCAAAAAGAAACGCCATATTACTTACAATCAATTGCTTTAAGCCCTGAAAAGACTGCTCCACAGAGTTGGTATTGAGAACTTGTCTTTTCATTGCCTCCTGTTCGCCAAGGAAGCGGAGCATTAAATCTTTAACTGCATCACCCTAATGGGGAAAAAGAACATAATATATAGCAAATATTATATATGGTATGTATTCAAGATATTCCATCTCAGTAAAAGTGTTTTGTATGCTTGGTCATACAATCTATTTCTGTGAAAGGAAATTTTTAGAGACCATTACCTTGAAAATCGGAAAACATTGTTTTAAGTAGGATACTTATCACCTTCATGTTCTCTAACACAGCTTATTACCTCACACTGGGTTTAGATTCTCTATACTAACTCCTTTAAATTTCTTCAATTAATATTACTTGGACTAGGTTTAGCTGATTTCACTAAAAGATACTGAGAAGACACAGTAGAATTCTAGAACACCACAATTCTGCTCAAACCTTACTTTGTAGCTAATAATAGTTACAGGGACCAAGGTGGCCAAAATAACAGTAGCCAATCTACCTTTTGGAGAGTGATGGGATTCTTCATTCCATAAGGAAATAATGGCATAGGTCCTGACTGAAGACCTCATCTGTCTTTCTAGTTTGATCTCAGCAGGTTCTTACTTGCCTTTTCTGAGGGCCAAAATAAAAAGATTAATTACATAGTTCTACTCCTGAGTGTGAGGTCTCTCTTCTCTACAGGATGCAATCTATATCAGAGCATGCTGTGAGGGGAAGGAACATTAATCATTTGGCCCTGCTGGGTTTTCAATCCAGATTTGGCCCCTGTGGTTTTCACTGCAAAAAAAAAAAGGTTCCTCAAAATAAAAAAAACATTTTAGGCATTGACCCTGCAATCTAAACTTGGACCACAGCAAGGGGGGATAGGGTTAAATCCATCCTAGGAACCTAATCTGTATTAGATCCTTCCCATCTGTGGCCATCTGTGAAGGAGAACTGTACAGACACTAGGTCATTTCTAGGAAGTCTGGAAATAAAAATTATTTCATTCAGGTTGTATGTGGAAATTTTCTCAGTGCCCTTCCTGATGAACTAGTCTAAGGATGCTTACATTGATTTTTCTGGTCTTTTGGTATTGTTATCCACCCAGTTGTGTTACAGTATGATAACATCCCCCCACCTCAGAGTTTGTGGGCCAATGACTTACTCCTCCCAATAGGCTGCCAAGTACTTGATGGCAGATGCTGTAATGGCTGGATAGGGTTGTGTGTTGTTAGATGAGTAGGGGTTTGCTGGTGTGAATGTACAGTACATCGAGGGGGGATGGACACTTTGTTGAGAGGCAAGAAGCAGGAGGGATGTGGGAGAAGTGATGGGGAGGGAGAAGCATAGAAACCATGATCGGCATGAGGTGATGTGGTGGATTCAGGACAATGGGATGTACTCAAGTGATATCAGATTGGCTGGCTGAAAGATCGTGACCCAATCCCTGGAGGTTGTGCAGGTCTGGATGAGGAGGAACAAGCTCTGTCTCAATCCTGAGAAGACAAAGTAGCTTCATTTTTTTGGCCTCCTAGTTCCAGAGACATTCCATCTTTAGTTTTTAATGGGGTTGCATTTCTAAATGAGACGAACATGAAATTTAGGGTTTCTCTTGCACTCACTGCTCCTGCTCAAAAAGGAGGTGGCAGTTACAGCCAAAATTACATCTGGTACATTAATGAGTTGGTACCTGGATCGGAGAAGTTTCAGACATTTACTCACATCTTGATCAACTCATGATTGACTGTCAGCCCCCCTAGAGGAACCAGGCAGGAAACATAACTAGATGAACTAATTCTACTTTCTTGTAAGGCTACATTAACAGAATCTTGCAAGTCTGAAAGTACAGTGTCTGACAAGTCTGAAAGTAAACTTCCTGCCAACCACTTTTAATTGCCTGATGCATTAATGTGGATCCATCCCAAATTTCGTTCTCTGACTGCTAAGCCAATGGAGCTTGCTACCTCTCTTCCATGATTGTTCCCCAAGGACATCTAATTTTTTAAAAAGTTTGCTTTATTATAAGCTGTCGAGAATAGCCATGCAATCAGGTGGACTCAAAATTGGAATATTAAATCAAATAATTTTTTATTGTGAGATGTGTTACTAGTAGGCATGGTAAAGCAGCTGATCTATTTTATGAAGAGTATTAGGAGCTCAACCCTTATACTGCCAACTTAAATATTTACAATTACAAGCATTATTTGTTTATAATTATAACAAGACCATTGTTTCTCTTTGTCTGAAACCTATTTGAACTATTTTCCTGAAATTGGCACCTCACGATTACAATCACAATAAATTTCATAATACTATGTCCCAAAGCAAAATAATGATTCCTTCAAAAAAGAAAACATATTTTAAGTAAAGATAGCTCAAAATATCTCACACTGGTTTCTACAAAACTTAAGACACTTCATCCCCTCAGTGTTTCTCAGGTTTAATGTTTTTGCAAATTTCATCCCACTTCGGTGAACAACAAAAACACCATACGTTTGAATTTTTACTTGCTATATTGTTTAACAATCTTGCTCCTTTATTGAACCACACACAACTACTTGCCAAGCAGCTCCAGATTGGATGGGCTCTACAGACTCGTAATTGTTATCCATCTTTAACATTATTTTTAATGGAAAGGTGGAACATAAGCAACATGTAAAAGCAGATACCAAACGCTCTATGTTTGAATTTATTAGATAAGATTTCAAGTGACCCAAAGCAACAGAGGATTCTCACCTGAATATTGTCAAATTTTAATCCCGGCATGGTCACATTCTCCTTGTCTATGAAAATATTATTATATGGCTGGGTAGCTACTGAAATCAACACACTCCTAGTTGCATCACTAGGAAGCCAGGCATCGTTTCTTCTGTCCACCTCACTCATGTTCAGCACAGAGGCAAAAGGGTCATCGCCAACTTGAAAAACAGCTTGAATCTGGGAAAATGGCTTTGGAGACTGAGATATTTCTGGAGAAGACGCAGATTTCCCAGGTTCCGATCTTCCATTTTTAAGACCATACTTATGGTTAGCAGAGTCATGCAATTCCCCAACTGTTACAAGAGAAGACATTTGTTCGGGTACGGATGTGCTTGCATTGGGGTTACTGACCGAAATAAACGATGATGTAGTAAAGGAATCAAAAAAATCAGAAGCTAATGTGTTATTACTAATGGCTTCCCCAAAAAATTTGCTTAGGCTTGGGCTAGGCTGAACCACCTGCGGATGAATTTTCACGGGAGTCTCACTTACAGCCCCAAGGCTGGGTGACTTCACCATTTGAGGCTCAAAGCCATCGTGTAGAAACTGTTGCTGACCAGTTGTTTGATTTCCCTGGCTAAAGATTGTACAGATAGGAATAGGTTCTGAATCAATTGGTGATTTAATGACAACCGGAGTAGAAATGATTTCCTCTGGTTTGCTTTCATCAACCATGGTTGATGGAGACTTTAAAAGTTTGTCACATTCTGCTTCCAGTTCATTTTTTGCTGACGTCTGAATCAGATTTTCATTTAAAGAGGACTGATAATCAATTCTCGAATCAGAAATACTTTTGGAAGTAGCTTCAAGTTTTGTGTCCTTCTCATTTCTAATGACTTCATGTCTCTCTAAAAGCTCCTCTCCTTCTATTGCTTCGGTATCATTTGCTTCAATTTGTTTTACTATTTCCTGCAGGCAGCCAAGATCACCAGTATCATCTTCACTATTATTTGGAGAATCAGATATCACAACGCTCTCCATCATGTGCTCACTGAGTTTGTCTATGAAGTTACTGGAATCTTCTGCAATGTTTTCATTTTCTTCAGATGCAGATTCATCTCCTCCCAGATCAATGGTTTCTTCATGGAACAGAAGTTCCTCAGAAGTCTGCTGTTGGATATCACAAATGTCAGTCATTGCGTTTGAACTTCTTACTCCAATGTCTTCAATATTGCTTTCTTGTTTTTCCATAGTTCTTCTACATAAAAAAAGAAATTGCTATTGATCAGTACTACATATAGGACGATTTATGCATAAAGCAACAATATATACAGCCACTACAATAATTAAGAACACTGTTCAAGTTATGAAACACTTTATTAATATCTTGCTAACCCCTTCCCTTTTTCCTTAGCATGGAAGTAATGATTCCCATGGTTGAAATACTGGGTATCTTAACAATGAGCTCTTGACAAGCCAAAATATAGGATAGAACCAGCTGTGGCCCTTGGTCTCCATGACCACTCATTTTTCCACTTGGGAAAGTATTGTGATGCAAGGCCCTTTAAACTTATCTATATACTCTATTCTACTTCGTTGGCTTGCAATGTCACAAATTCAGACTTGGACAACACAGTCTCTACCTTCAATACATAGACTGACTATCTTTCTGCAAGAAGAGCTGATTGGAATGTTCTCTAGTGGAATTCCCATCTATCTCTGTATTCAGAAAAAGGGGAAGGCAGATTGCCAGTGCCCCAATTCAGATGCAGACGGACAAAATAGCATTACAGCTATGAGTGAGAAAGAATAGAAGAAGAAATTAGAATTTTGAGTAGACGAGAAGGGAAATCCTGCATGAGAAAGCTTGGATAGAAAACACTAAACTGAACAGAATTAAGAAGGGAAATCTTAGTATACTAAACCTTCTGTCACTTAGACAGCACATTTAGGACTTCAATTATGTATTTGTTTGTTTCCCTCTTCCCAACTCTTTTGCAGATTCAGTAGGGGAAACAACAATCAGACAAGAATCAGAAAGAACAAAAAGCCATTATTTAACTTGAAATATAAATATAATAAATCTAGGCACAATAAAAAATTTAAATGACAATTCTGATTAACAGCTGAATTTAAGCAGACTATGTTAAAAACACACTGTGTGTCTATCCATCACACTATTCTATCTCAGGGTAAGCAATGTTATGCAGTGTACGGTAAAGGAGTAAGAACAGTAGGAGAAAGAAATTAAATGCACATGATACACACACCCAGGGAGGGAGGGAGGGAGGGAGAGAGGGAGAGAGAGAGCGCCAAGTCCAATTTATAAGAACCTCATTCACTATTTTTTGAAGTTTTCATATGCAATAGTTGTCAGTAAAGATGTCCACGGATATTAACCTTTGTCATCCATCATGGCTTTGACAAACTGAGATGTTCATATTACGGTTTCTAAAAACACAAATACTAAACTGTACAAGCAAATTTATAGAAGTCCTATCAGTACCACATATAGAATACCCTACTAATTATGAGAAAAGTGCCAGTCACTTTTGGACCATTTTCACAATGCATCATAAACAAAATGGTCATCACCAGGTGGTCCATATTGACTTATTATTGTCCATTGCATCATCGATAGAAAGTCAGTAGAGTCCATATAAAACTTTATTAAAATAGAAAATAAAAATGGTCAACATTTCTGAACCACGCCAACACCCTTCATTTTACCTGTGTCACATTCAGTATTCTCTGCTATTTGGCACATTGGTCCAAGTTACCTGGGGAACTGTCTCACCCCAATGGAATTGACCTACTCCACCCATCACAGCGAAAGGGGCATACTATGGACCTCATTGGTCAACGAGTTCTGTCTGGCAGGATTCAAGTGAAGAGCCTTTTCTATTATGCCTCCCATCCTCTGGAACATTGTGGTCCCCAAGTTGAGATCCGCACCCACTCTTTTGGCCTTCCAAAAGAGCTTGAAAACCGGGCTCTGCCAATTGGCTTGGGGCCCCAATGGGGGCATGTTGTACTGGAGGTGGTTAATGGATTGGGATAAATTCCACTTCTACCCCATGTGCATCTTTTTCCCTTCCTTGCTTTCTTTGTTCATTTTAAGTAAATTTTAACATTAATACTCAATAGTCTATAGACTCTCTATAGAGTCTATAGAGATTCTCAGTCATCCAGGTCATAGTTGTCCCAAAGGTGGTTTTTCAAGGGGCAACTGGACTTTCTTGTTTTTCTTTGAAGACATTTTGCTTCAAGAAGCTTCTTGGATGAGAAGCGAAATATCTTCAAAGAAAAACAAGTAAGTTCCAGTTGCCTCTTGAAAAAGCACTTTTGGGATGATTAATCTTTATCATTTTAATATTAATGTTTTGTTTTGTTTTACTTGTAAACCATCTAAACTGTTGGTGAGATTGGTGTCATATGTATTTAATAAAAAAAATAAAATTTTGACAAGTTTGCCACAAACACAACTGAAACTTAGTATTACTTCAAGCATATTTATGTTTTTCAATGCAAATCAGGAAGTCTAGTTCAGAGACTATCTTGCAAACCAGCATCCCACTACCAGTATGATGTACATGCAGTGTATTGACTCACCCTTCGAATATATGTTAAAAGCAGCTATTGAAATGTGTGCAGGAACAATTAATACATTTTAACAAGATACATCTTTATGATGAAATCAGAAACAAGAGTGCTTCTGCAGACTACCAGAGAACAAAATTAGAAACCCACATTATATCTGACCTTTGCCACATTTTTATTTTTTAAAAAATGGATGTGCAAATTAAACATACCTTTTACATTTGCTCTGGCAAAGTATCACTTTCCTCAGGCATATCACTTTAACTAAGTCTCAGGGACCCATCTGTAAAATGGAGCATTTATTATTTTTCTAAGGCTACTTCTGTAATTATCAAGAGGCAAAGAAATTAAATGAATCATGAAGATTTGTCTATCAATCATAAAGATAGTGTCTGTGATTGACACATAGTTTTATAGATAACGTGAACACAATTAACATTAAGACACATTCATTTTGAAGCAACCCTTCTGACCCAGGAATTGCAGTGCTCCTACCCACTTTTGAACCTATTTCCTTAGAATTGTTTCTCAGCTGCAGATACTTGCATTTTTCATGACTGATGTCCTGCCCTGTAACTTCAAAAAACACCACCATCAACCAAATAATTGCACAATCCTGTACCTATTAGGAAAAAGGATAGTTTTTTTTTTTACAATGTCTAGATTTTATGTATCGGTTTATTCTGTGTTTGCATAAGCAGCTCCATTCAAACCTAAGTGACCCAGGATCCACTTAAAGAGTGGAGTGGAATAATAACCCATCCCATCTCATCTGCTGGTGAATATCCTTATTATATAAACCACCTTAAATGACCAAAAGGATAGGAAAGAAAAGCGATAGAGGAGGATATTCCCTCACCTATCCCGCGCTTTACTTCCAATGACAGCGGCAACGACGTCCCATCTAAACTACTGCAGAAAAACCGAATGTGTAAGGGGGAACGTCTTCGCCTAGTGCGCCTGCGCGTCCAGCTTCCCTTCCCTATCGACCCAGTTTCGCCTCCTTTACGTAAACGAGCGTCTTCGGCGCACCACTCCTTTCCCCGGAAGTGAAAGAAGTACGGTGGCCGAAGTGGGCCCAAGGTGTTTTGTTGTAGATTCGCCTTCTTTCTCATTCGAAAGAGGGGTGGGGTGGAGGGGAAGAGCTGAAACGCGGCGGCGGGGTTTCCCATCGCGATAGTGTTTGTGCCGGGGCTGTGGGTGGTGGAGGAAGGTGGCAGGAGTTGACGCTGCTGCAGCCATGGAAGATGATGCTCCCGTGATTTATGGGCTGGAATTTCAGGTAAACGAGAAAACAATGGATTGGGATTTTTTTTTAATGGAAGAGGGAGCTGTTCATCATAATAAAAATTATTTTTTTTTCTAGATTTTTTCGGTTTTTGCCCCCAGCAATTGTTTAGGAATTGGACCGGGAATGGGCATACAACTTTCAGTTATGGATACATATAGGATGGCTTCGGTGCAAGCCTCTTTCAACGCAGCCAATTTTACAGAGTTGCTGTTCTGAAAGAAATTATTGCAAGAAATGCTTTGCAAATTACCTAAAAGGAAAAGTGGCTGTTAGATATGACCAGTACATAAATAAGACAATTTACAGAAGGCAAGTACCTGTCACCTGTAAATATAATGAAATTTATGGATTCGTTAATGTGCTAAAGCTGTGAAATACATTTCATTAAAGAATATATGTCCAATTTCTCTTTCTATGTAGAGGTTTTCCAAATGAAAAGACCTGTATTATAAATCAAAAGTGCCCTGTGTGCCCTGTGAATTTTAAACAAGTCTTGTTATTCACGAATAACATAATTTTTCATAAAGTTGGGATAGATTTCTGCAGATTTTTCTCTAATTTGGCCTGTGACAGAAACAGTGGGATATTTTTAATGTTTTGCACTTTTGGAATAATTAATGCATATTATTGAGTCAGGTTATATGATTTAGAGTTTGAAATAGTCTGGAAAAGTTAGCTGAAATCTTTCTCACAATGATATAAAGCCACCAAAATTACTTTGAAAATTATCTAGAGAAGATGCCTCCAAAAACAAGATTATTTTTAGCTGCATAAAAGTGCACAGTGAAATAAGCCTACTGATAACTAATTGCCACCAAAGACAATTCACCCCATAGTTTATTGCTGGCTTTCACTTCAGCTTCTTAAAATAAAGTGAAAATAAATATGAGAGTTACTTTCGGGATCCTTGATAAGGACAGACAATTAGATCTCCAGAGTAAGGAATTGTGTTGCTTTATGCACCTGATTTCCTTTAATAGAAAAAACTGGCCAAACAATTCTGTCTTGATACTGGAAATTTTTTGACACTTCATTACCATGACAAATATTTGTACAATACAGATTGCCTTGAATTGTAGCTAGCATTATCTTGGAGGAACCTTTGGTTCCACTGAGATTAACCCTGTCACAGAATTGAGTATATTACTGTCCTGGTTAAAGTACAGTTTGGATATAGGCAGTCCTCAACTTACAACAGCAAATGGGAATATCTGTTATTAAGTGATGTGGTCGTAAAATGGGGGTGTGCGAGAGGCACCAGTCGGGAAGGAATTCCAAACACTGTTCATAACCACCATTCAGTGCCATTGTAACTTCAAATGGTTGATGGACAGATGGCTAAGGACAGTCTGCGTAATGTAGGCCTGTAATCCTAAAGTATTAAATCCTGCAACTCAAAGTTACCTGCTAGGGCTGAGCAAACCATTTTGAAGGAGAGATTCTTCGAGCCCACTATAGTCTTCAACTCACATGTTACAATGGTATTGAAAAAAGTGACATATGACCGTTGTCCAGAGTTATGACCTTTACAGCATCTCTACCATCACGTGATCAAAATTCACTTGCTTAGCAACTGGCTCATTTGGATGGCCACTGCAGTGTCCCAAAGTCATGTGATCACTTTTCGCAACCTTCTGACAAGCAAAGTCAATGGGGTGGCCAGATTCACTTAACAACTGGGTTAGTAACTTACCAACTGCAGTGATTCACTTAACAACTGTGACAGGAAAGGTCGTAAAATGGGGCAAAACTCACTTAACAAATGCCTCACTTAACAACAGAAATTTTGGGCTCAATTGTGGTCATAAGTTGAGGACTACCTGTATTGTATTTGGATCTCTCAGGCAGTTATCTCTCTTGAAGGTTTGGCCCCAGCCAGTTCTGCGGTCTTTTCCTGGCCTTCTGAGTGTGCATATGCCTACCCAAAAGATATTTGTGCCAAGATTGCCCTTAAAGCACAGCAGTCCTGAGCATCTTCCTAAAGGAACTCATAATTGCTTCCACTTTGCAAGCATATGGCTATAAAAATGCCTCTAGTTTTATCTGTCTTTGTAAGAACTTCTGTGGCTACATTCCAAAGCTGCCTTCTGTGAAAGAAGTCTCACTGAAATAAACTCATGCATCTTTTGAATAAATACAATTAACGTTGGGTTTTTATTTAGAAATCAGTAATGTCTATCTCTCTCTATCTTTGGTTTAAAGAAATAGGCTGACTTACAAGTTATAAGGAAACAAAAATGACTTATTTACCTAAGTTTTAAATCTCTTCAGCATTGAATAGCTGTATTAATCACTCTGTTCTCAAATATAGTCTTCCCTAACGTTTAAATTAGCAAACACAACTATTCAGGAAATAGCTTAGGTGTCTTACTATAACTCTTATATCTATACTCTTTGTTTTAAACAAAGCACTTTATCTGTAGCAGTATGCTAGTGATTCAAAGGTGCATTTATATTGTACTTCATGGTGAATGGTTTATAAATACCGCAGGTAAAGCAATTGAAATGTCTTGGAAATGGTGAATGGATTTTATTTTTCCAGGCATACATTTTACTAGCTATATAAATTTCAATGGGAATAAGATTAATTTGGATTGAATCCTATTCTGTATGTTCTTCAGTAAAACTTAAGGTTTTTTTTTAAAAAAATACATCTGATTGGTATTTTTGGTCAAAAAGTAACATTAACATTTCACTAACATTAAATCTTCTCCTTAAATTGCCCTTTCTGCAAAATACTTAACTTTGAACATCTGTGTAGTTGCTTTCACTTTCATGCACATTTCCCATAAATGAAAGAAGAATACATTCTGAAAATGGCTTTTATACTTTTTAGCCATAAATCAGGATTTTGTGCCAAAAAAATAGAAAATAACCCATTTGGAATACAGACATATGAAATATATTTTTAAAGTGTGTTATAATGAATGATGTCATGTACTTTTCAAGTCACTGAAATGTGCTGGATATGACTCCATTTGTATTTTTCACAATTTTTTAGGCACGAGCACTGACCCCACAAACTGCAGAAACAGATGCAATACGATTTCTTGTTGGAACTCAATCTCTTAAATATGATAACCAGGTAAACTTGCATAAATCTTGCATGAATGTAGAAACAGAATTGCTTTTAAAGCCTTGAACTGAATAATAATTTTTCCTCCCAAATTTTAAACAGAACTTTTGTTTATAAAATTAGGTGTTGTGTGTTTTGGGAGACTAAAAAAACCTGTTTGTGATCATAGTTAATACTATTGCAATTAAGACTTGTCTATATAAATAATGTCATTTAGTAAGAACTGGAAACAGAGAAAGACATTAAAGGACACGATTGGAACTTAGTAGATAGTCAGAAGTATAGTGTTAGAAAATAACTTGGAGAAACAGTCATATTAACTTGAATAAGTGGATTGCTTTAGAAAGCATCTTTTTTCAAGTTCGGCCAGAACCTGAAAAAGTCATTTATCTTTATCAGCAGAGATATGCAGTCTCATATTGTCTGAAACACTTTTTCCAAACTGTTTTCGAACGGTGTCTAGTCTTCATAGTATTATTTTCAGGGGGTATACAATATGTCTCATGTTAAAGGAAAGGAAAAGGAAAAGCAAGATAGTCCATGGGTAGAATTAGGAATTATTTCATGTCAAGTCTTCATGACACTGAGTCAAAGTGAATCAGTCATGAAGACGACTGCAAGCCCGATGATATATAACATAACTTAATAATTTAAGGCACTTTTTAAAAAAGCAAACGAACAGTAATAGTTCACTCCTTAATGATTCCACAGTTTATAAAGTGGCCCAGTGTTTCAGAAACAAAAAATATCAAGCAATTGCTGGCATTCACAACACTGTTTCTAGCCTCAGAGTAAGGGCTCACTGGATGCAATTTTTTTTTTAATTGATACATAAAACTCAGATAGGCAAAGTGAATATTTGTCCAAGTAATTTCATAGGTTTAAAAAAGCTGAGCAGGCTCTTTGCTCCATTTTTGTTGTTGCAAGGTCTTGGTATGCACTCTCAAAGTAGAGTATTTCATAATAACAAGGAGATGAAATAGATACTATATTATGTCATATTGCTGTTGGATGTTAAAGGGAAAACCAGAGATGAGGTGCTGTGGTATGTGATAGCCTTATGCCTTAGATCAGGGATCCCCAATCCCCAAGCCATCAATCGGTACCAGTCCATGGCCTCTTAGTAACTGGGCCACACAGCTGGAGGTGAGCGGCAGCAGGTGAGCAAGCGAAACCAAAACCATTCCCCTCCCCCCTCAGTCCATAGAAGACTTGTCTCCTACAAAACCGGTCCCTAGTGCCAAAAAGGTTGGGGGGACCACTGCCTGAGATAATGTGTTTACTTCTTCTCAGTGACTGGTTATAGATCTACAGTACTTGAATCAGCCATGTTTGTAGGTTAGCAGATAGTTATGCGCCTCAGTTCCTAAAGTTATTCTGAGCTGTCAAAGGGTCCTAAAATATTGCCGTGATTCAGACTTCCCGGCTGTATCTCGGCATTCTACCAATAATTTCTCTTTTTCCTGCTCCTGCTTCCCCTCTTATGTGTACCAGCATTAATAATTGAGGTGTAGGGCACTTTCCCTGGATGCTAATGAGCAGATAGGGTTAATGGCCTTTGGCAGTGCTTGAAGCGATCAGCTATGGAGTCGGTGATTAATCTATAAGAAGTGTCAGGAGCCTCTATCATGACTGCTTATAATTTAACAGAACTGATCTCTCTCAGCCTAGGTCAGGCAACGGTGGATCTTTGTACATTTCATGGCAGATGGCGGCTTGACATCTAGGTTGCAATTCAGCTCTCAGGCGAAGAGCTATTGTGGGTGGAATCCCTTGAAGGAATCTTAACTCATAAAGCTTTGGGTTGGGGAGGGGAATGAATTTCAACTGCATTGTGCTCATTAATATTCAGCTATCATAAGCAAGCTAGTGAAAATGGAGAGTGGAGGGGATAATCAAGGAGAATCCCACAGCATCTTCTGCTTTAGTGCTATCCATAGAGTGCTTGTCAGAGAAATAAAGCGTTTTGTGGGGTATTCGGCTATATAATTAAAGGGGGGAAAAAAGAATTGTCAAGACTTTCAATCCTGTCTCCATTCATGGAATAAAATGACGTTCTTTGCTTGTTTATTTTATGGCTTGAGATAACCGAACCCGGGTGTGGGGGGGAATTAAGTATCTTACGATATTGTGCTGTATTGTTATAATGCACTTACAATATCTGCAACTTTCCGTGGAATACAAGTTTGTTTTTTTCAAAATCTATTGTACTCCTCCTACTCTGGAGGGAATGCGGTATTGCACCTCTGCCAAGAATAATTTTTATCACCTGGTCCAGAGCTGTTTTGATTTTAGTCTTTTGTGGGAACTCAGGAATTCGGTGTCTTTTTTGTGAAGACTTTATAAGAGTAGTTGGACAGAGTTCTTTAGGAACTAGTTCAGGTGGCTGCCTTTAAACAGTCTGTCATTTAACACAGACCTGTCTTTCCATCCCTCACCTTTCATCCAGACCTTACTACTTGTCCTTCCACTTTAACAAGGATGAAGGAAAAGTCATTCGTTGAGGGTCAAAGAGAAAGTGTGTTGCAGGAAATCCTTAAAATCTTACGATTTTGACTTCAGCTACCAAATTTTATTAAGGAATTGGGCCAAAAGAAAAGGATTTAGTACATTTATTAATGTCTGATGCACTCCTTTTTAGCGCTGTCCCTGAGAGCAGACTAATAAGACTTCTTTTCTTATCCTGCTTTTCTGTAAGGATTTCAGAAAAGAAAACAAGTTTATGAATCATAGATCATTGAATATTAAAAGCCTCTTTGAATAGGTGGATTTTTTTTCTAAGTGCATCTGAACATGAAAGGAGAAGCATATATGCTTTCTCTGAGACAGCCATATCGGAGCTTTGGTGTCACTATAAAAAATTTCTAATGCATTTAAATCTCTAAAGCAGGGGCCAGAATTCAAAAATTATTTCTAGGTGCAAGCTTGTACATGTGGGAGGAGAAGGTAGACAGGTCTAGATGAAATGTTCATGGAAAATTTTTTCAAAATATATTGGTAGGATTTTTGGAGTAGATAAGTAAAGGCAGTAACAACAGCAGAAAGACTTAAAAATTTTTAAAAGATAAGCCATGGAGCTGGAAAGGTGCTTAGGGAGAAACGAGAATTTAATTTATACTAAAAAGAACTGTGCACTTAATTACTGAATACAAATTTCTAGGCTGAACACTTGTTGACTAGCTTGACATGTTCAATTTGTGTCCCAGCTTAAGGTGAAGCAGACATTAGAATGAAATGAACCCAATATCTAAGTGAATGGGATAGACTACTAACCAAAGTCTTCATCAAGCTAAGAAACAAACCCCGAGGAAGATATGGAGAAAAGAGGTGGCAACAAGGCAACGCTAGACCCGAAACCTCAAACTTTAGATATTGTTTCAGTAAACAAACCCTGAAGCTCTGGAGCCCTATCTAGAATTCAGAGGTAGATGATCAACTGTATTCTTAAAGAATCTTTTTTACAAGGATAACTGTTACTGATAAACAGTGATTTTACTTCCATATATATCTTCTGTGTTTGGCCTTTATGCTCCACTCCCAAATGACTGCCTGAATCTGTGCGTAGCTTTCCTATGCACAATCTTTGACCTACTGTGCCTACCTTGTACAAGCTTGAGCCCAGAAATAATTTGAGAGTTCTGGCCCCTGTTCCATATTTAGAGATTTGATAGCCTACATGCATTAGGAAGTTTTTGTACAGTAGTTTAATTCCTAAGTTATGATGGCCTTTGAAAGGATACTCTATGGCCTGTGAAGTACTTCTAGCCATCGTAAAATGTTATGCTGCTTCCCCTTCCCACCCCAATCACCTGGTTGTCATCTGGCTGCTTGGCAGCATGTTTGTACTTACAACCAATTGCCAAGTGCTTCACAACTAAGTGATCACCATTTGCGATCTTCTCTGGTGGCTGCCCTAGAAAGTCAATGGGTAATCCATCCAGGAAGGTTGCAAGTTGCTGCCGCCTATCAAGAGGACTCTTAAGGGCTGTGCTGAAAGAACTGCCTAGCGAAGGGATCTGAATTCCTTTGATGGGGGCAGAAAAATACCTCCAATTGAGGCGTTCCCCCTGCACACGGAGGGGAGTGAACTTCAGTGGGGTGGAGAAGCTGGGCTCAGATCCTGAAGATCTTGAATTTCATTCCTTCACCTCACTGAAGCCCTTCCCTTCTGTGCATAGCGGGGAGCTGACATCCTTCTGCAGGCTGCTCTTTCAACCAGATAAGAGGGAGACAAAACCAGGAATTTCAGCTTCTGAGTAGAGGTATCTTCCTTTCTCTGAAGTCAGCATGGGCTTCAATCTCTGGGATCATGTCCATTCAAATGGTAGGCATATTTTGAAAGCAAAATAAACAAAATAATTCCATGTGAAATAAAGGCTGAAAATATTACTCGTACCAGCAATCTGATCAAAACATTCTCATAAGAAATGAGATATCTGGCTTTCATTCTACAGAATGTTGCTGCTAGACCAAAGAGGGAAGCTTGTCAAATATCCCCTTTAATTCTTTTCATATCTCCTCCCTAAAACGGGTGCGGATAATAATAAATAATAATTATGGTTCATCCCATAAGTCAGCCAGAAGTTTAGACTGGGTTTGGCATTTTTATCCACCTCTCCCAAGGACCCGGGATAGGCAGATGTTGATATTATCTGTGACAATATGTCTAATACCATTGAACAACGTTTGCCTACCCTGGGTCCTCGGGAAGGACTCTAGGTGGACAAAACTGTCAAATCCATCTAAACATCTGGCTGAGTATGCAACCAACAAAAAGTCCTCCGGAATGTATGACACACTATATTTAATAATGCTTGTCCTTAAGGTCTGATGCAGTTCTGAATCATCTTTCCAGGGGGAGGAAAGCAGATGGGTCTGACTTTGAGGGACCCGAGATAGGGCAGAAGGCACTTCTAGTTTATGTGCTGAATGACCCTCTTTATATGGTTAGTAGGGGCACATAATACATGTTGGTAGAGCAAATTGAATTTTGATTTGTAGCTCACCTTTAGGGAATCAATTTCACTGCCAAGGAGACTGCTTTATAATTTCAACATGAGGCTTCTTGTTTTCTAAAGAAGGCGGTGAGAGATATCAGAGGAAGGAACCGGTTTGATAGTCTGCTGTGCTACATCGTTTCAGCAGAGAAGTAGTTGAAGCTGTGTTTCTTTTGATAACCACTGGCATTTTTGTTTTTACAGACATGCTGCATAGTTAGACATTGAGCAACAATTTTGGGATTTCCACCTGTCTCTCAATGCTGGTCCTGACTTCTAGCTTGCTTCTGTCCTAAATTGCCTCCTATATTATGTGCATGAGTAGAAGAAGGACATGAAATGAGGGGTTTGTCTCAGGATAGTAAATTGTATAAACACATCTCCAGTAGCCCAGGTATTTCAAGACTTCTATTGGACAAGAAGATACTGGCTAGAGAAAATATTGTTTCTTTCTGTATTTTTTCCCTAAATTACGGAAAGTACTTGTATATCTAAGACAAACAGTAATAGGCCATGCAATTTTTTCTGTAATATAATAGGTGGACTAATAAAAAAATTAAATGTGCTGAAGCTTGCTTTGCTTTCTGTTTTTAGAGAGCTATGTATTGTTGATTGTTGTTAATATAAATTATATATTTAACTGTGTTTTTATTTTTTATTTTTGCATTTTATTGGCAAACTGATGAAACACATTCCTTGCATGAGAAAGAAAAGGTCTGGGTAAAGTTATTAAAAATTTCCATTAATTTATTGAGCAATAGCAGGCTAGATTTATTTAGTTACTGAATTTGTACCCATCCAGTCAGAAAATAGGTCTTAAGGGAACTAACTATAAGAAGGATATTTTTTAAAAAAATTAAAATACCTTTGAAAGCAAATCAGTACAGCAGTACTGATTATACAAGTTATTATAATAACTTACATAAATTATTTTGCTAATTCAGCATTCCAAATGTCTCTCTGAAAAAAATAAAGTATTTTCACTTGCTGGTATAGTGACAAGATATAGAGAGTCCAAAATTTTCAGGCCACTATACTTTCAAACTCTCACATTCCTGGTGAGTATACAGAGTATCTGTTTACACTTGGATAGAGAGAAACTTCCGTTGAAAATCTTTAAAAGTTTTAGGTATTGGTTTATTAATGGTAAATTCCAAAATTTGACAGAGCCACTCCTGGTGATTTTCTAGGTATGTTAAATTGCAAAGGGCAGAAGAGTCCAAGGGCTGTCATATTGAATTCCAGCATCATATTCTGAAATTGCTTATCTGAGAAGAAGTGAGCTAACTTAAAATTGTTCTCAATGCCACGTCCCATAGAAGTGGCTTAGATGGATGACAGAGTGGATGGAATCAAAGTCATTGTGAAGCCAGCAATCTAATTTTAAATGTACATCATCCAGAGAGGCACTAAAACACTCTCCAGAAGCTAGTTTCAAATGGATCTAGAGAAGCCATATAATACATAGTACCTAGATTAGGTTATAGAACAGTGATAGCTAACTTTTTTGTCGTCTCATACTGAAAGTGCACATGCACGCTTGCCTGCACCCATAATGCAATGCACACGTAACCCGCCCACTCCCCTTGCCCCCCTGCCCATGCGCACGCATCTCCCGCATGCGCCCCCTCCCACGTGTGGCAGATACTCGGAAATCAGCTGGCTGGCAGGAGGTGCATGTGCAGGTGGAACTGAGCTAAGGCAACGGCTCACGTGCACGCAGAGATGGTTCTGCCTGCCACTGTTAAAGAATGTATGAGCTGGAAGGGACCTTGGAGGTCCTATAGTTCAGCACCCTGATCAAGCAGAACTTGTATTATTTCAGATAGATACAGATAATTTCAGATAAGTGGCTGTCTAGAATCTTCTTAAAAACCTCCAGTGATGGAGCACCCATGATTTCTGAAAGCAAACTGTTCCACTGGTTAATAGAGTTGGGATATTTCCCCAAAATCAAACACCTTATTCAAGAATGAAATATTAAGAGTCTGGATGGTTAGCATCTATCTAGCATAGTGAAGTACAGAAGTGTTTTTTTCTTGTTTATTTAACAAAGTAATCACTACAAAATTTGGTTCTCATTGCTCCAAAATGAAAAATACTCCATCATAACCAGATAGTAGGAAGCCAAGTTATTAAGGCTGTACAGAGGTCACAGAAAATGAAATGGCTGACCATATGCATGAGGTAATTTTAAAAAATGGTTTTTTCATGCTCACTCTTTCATTATGAAGCACATCTTTTGAAGATTTTGCACACTTCTAAAAGTTATATCCAGTGAACAGATATTATCTACTATCTTTTATTGGGCAATGACCGAAATAAAGTTCTGTCTATTAAGTATAATCAAAACTCTAGTCTGCATACCATGTTACCCCAATAATAAGACCAATCGTATTTTCTTTTGGGGCCCAAAATAAGCACAGGTCTTATCCTCTTACCTTAGGATCACCGCAGCCAGGTCTCCCACACTCTGATACCTGTGACACTGCTCCCTGACTTCTGCTGCCGCTCACAGATGGTCGCAACCAGATGCCATGCGCATCACAAGCAACGGCACTAGCACGATGAGCCATGTGGCATCTGATTGCGAGTGGCCACAGAATAAGGCAGGCAGCGGCCTGACAGGTGTTGGGGCATGGGAGGCCTGGCTACAGTGGTTCTAAGGTAAATGGGTGCAGGGTGTGTGGGGCAGCTCCAACCCCCACCCCTAGCCGTAGCTTGATTTTTACAGATATTCCTTGCCCCACCTCATACAAGCAAACAGTAGGATGGAGTGGGCGGGGTCTTAACGGGGTTATTTTTGGGACAGGGCTTATGTTAGGCACACATAGGAAATCAAGCTAGGGCTTATTTTCAAGATAGGTCTTATTTTGGGGGAAACACGGTAGATTAAAAAAAAGATATTTCTGCATCTTGCACGAATAGTTACTTACAAGTTACTTACTTATATCTTCCTGTAGATCTAAGTGTAATTGGTTTTGACTATTTAAAATCAAGTTGATTTGTAAATACAATTTGAATTAAAAAATGGCTTGCTTGCTATGATCACCATCGTAACATTTAGTAGACCAGTTACCCTTTCAACTGCTGGTGAATTAAAGCTACCAGCAGCCTGAGCCAATACTGTGCAGGCAATAATGAGAGTTACTTTAAACTTCCCTTCAACCGTCTCAGGAAAGCCTCAGTTTCCCCTCCTGTGATGTGACTAGCTCCTCTTCATATGAATCACCCAGTTCATTTCATTACAACTAGCTCTCTTGAAAATCAGGGAGCGTTATTTTCTGCTTAAAAAGGAGATGGGATTCATAATATTTCCAACTGCGTGAAACATTTCCATGTTCTAGGAGCCAGTCAAGATCATTTTCATATTCCAATAGTGCAGCAGTTACTTCTTACCAGGAAAGGCTGTTAAGAACCTTATCTTTGTGGGAGGCATCATGTTTAGAGCTTCTTCCATAAGAAAAGAGGCAAGGCAACAAGATAGTAAACAGATTGAGGTGTCAGGGAAAGGGTAAGTTCTTCCTCTCCGAGTATGAAAATTGGTTTGAATTATGATTATCTATTCCTAATGACTGTCTTCAGTGATAAAAGACTAAGTGGATTGTGGAAAATACATGTTGCAGCCTCTTTAATTTTATCAAGTAATCTTGAATATCTGAAAGGTTAGTGTTCATGTTTTAAAGGGCATAGAAATTTATATAAAGGGTTGGTAGAAATACTTACTATTCATATTAGTTATAGATGTTTTATTATTTTATCTATTTATCCTGAAGTTGAAATGTTCAGAATATAATGGTATCAGTCCAGGAACTTACTTTGTTTTAATGATAGGTACAATGTTTCTTCATTAAATAAAACTCATGCTGTGTTTCTCTGTCTTGAAACTACCTTTAAATTAAAATAAACATTAATTGTTCTTGTTTTCAATTTACAGATTCACATCATTGATTTTGATGATGAAAATAATATTATAAACAAAAATGTTCTTTTGCACCAAGTTGGTGAAATTTGGAACATAAGTGCCAGTCCAGCAGATAAAGGTGTATTTGCAACCTGTTATAATAAAAGTAAGTGTAATTTTCTTGCTATTATTATTATTTCCATGAGAAATTGGTAGCTGGTTAGTAGCATGTGTACAATTTCTAACTGTCCTACTCTGTAAAGGCTTCTTACATTTGAAATTAAACCATCCTTTTAAAGCATACAGCTGAAGGAAAAAATTAGAAGTTCCAATAATTGTAAAAACATAAAACTTGGGAGTGAAATATATTCATAATTTAGAATAGAATAACAGAGTTGGAAGGACCTTGGAGGTCTTCAAGTCCAACCCCCTGCTTAGGCAGGAAACCCTATACCATTTCAGGCAAATGGCTATCCAATCTCTTCTTAAAAGCTTCCCGTGTTGGGGCGTTCACAATGTCTGGAGGCAAGTTGTTCCACTGATTAATTGTTCTAGCTGTCAGGAAATTTCTCCTTAGTTCTAGGTTGCTTCTCACCTTGATTAGTTTCCATCCATTGCTTCTCATCCTGCAGTCAGGTGCTTTGGAGAATAGGTTGACCCCAGTGGTTTGATTCAAAAAAATTTTACTACCTGTTCTGTGGGCATGGCTTGGTGGGCATGGCAGGGGAAGGATACTCTAAAATCTCCAGTCAGAGGTGGTATTTCTGAACTACTCAACATTTCCGCTACCGGTTCTCCAGAACTGGTCAGAACCTGCTGAATACCACTTCTGGTTGACTCCCTCTTCATATTCTCTCCTATATAAGCAATTACATATATCTAGACAGGAAGAGGACATCCTCAAGGGATTGCATGAATCATCAATGAGTTTTCTGTATCAATCATTTATATACTGATATGTGAAATAGTGGAATCCTGTTTCTATCCTCAGCACATTCTTTCTACCTATTTTCCTAGCCAAGAGAAGGTTGGACAGGGAAAATACAGGTTTGTGCTTATTCCCCTGTTTTTAAAATGCATTCTATAGCAGCAGTCCCCAACCATTCTGGGAGTGGCAGTGGTGGCAGGGGGAAAGTGGGGATAGTTTCGTGAGTGCTCTCCGCTTCCACAAATGGAGCTTTGTGTGCGCTCACCCATCACTTGGTGGCCCGGTTCCCAACAGGTTGTGGCTCGGTACTGGGCCACAGACTGGGGTTGGGGATTCCTGTGCTATGGTAACATTGGATATCCAATTTCTTCCTATCTTTTGAATATGAGTACTCAGTCACATAATAAAACTGTTTAACTGAACTCCACTCCCGAGGAACACATGTACACAGCTTCAGATAGACCAAGTAACCATCTCCAAGGTTTAATATTATATCTGGGGAAAAACAAGTCTTGCTTGATTCTGGGTGAGTAGAACTGTGGAAAGTCATATTCCTCCTTTAAAGCTGCTAGATCATTATAACTTGAATTGCACTAAATCTTCTTGCTTCGAGAAGGTGAAAAGGCAGAAAGGATAGTAGATCATTCTGGAACCCGAGTAGTTGGCAAAATTGAAACAATGAAGAACTGACAGAGCACTGAGCAGAGATTAAATACAACCCATGGATATCCTTCATTATTTAATTTTCACAGATCTCATTAAAAACTTGGGAGCTTGGAGAATGCTATGGACTTAGGGGTAAACTGCTAATTTATAACCATTACCCTCCACCTGAATGAAACAAACAGAAAATTGAAAAGACATCAAGTTCTTCTACCATCTTATAACTAATGTTCATAGAATTGAAAAAGTAATTTAAGTCTTGATAGGATGTAATCCCTGTCAAAATTGCATCATATATAATCATTAGTAAGGATACTGCTTTGTGGAAATTTAGATATGGAGTCCAGAAAGTGGCCCCTTTCCCTGTAGCTAATTTCCCAGTGTAATAAACTACATAAAGCACTCTGAGAATTGAGGATAAAACCCATGCCAAATTTCATTGGTTTTTTTTTTTTTTATCATCCTTGTCTACTTAACTCTTCTGCAGTATGATTTGTGTGTAAAACAAACAGAAACAGAAAAGTTACTGTGGTTGCTATAAAATCACTAGATGAAATTTTCCATGATGTCTATGGACTAAATTTTCTCTCCTAGAAAAGCAGATTCTGGGGACTTCAAGAAACTTTATACAGTAAAGTATGGTTCAATTTAAAAAGCTCTTTGGAGTTGTGTCATAATTTTTGGATGAAACTCCCATCTGACTTCTGGATCCATTTAAGGTTGGAGAAAAGACTTCAGAGAAGGCAAAGTGTAGTTGTAGTACTATGTTCTATACATATCAGCTCCTCCCCTTCCCTCCCTTCTTGTCTGCCCTTCCCTCAAATTCGGGAAGATTTAACATAACACACAGCAAAATAATGTTCCACTTGTATTTCTTTTCCTTTCAATTACACTCATCATAACAATGGTCTGTTTTACCTTGTGTTAAACCAATTATCTTTGTATCTCTCGCTTTAAGAAATGTTAGTGTTTGGGGACTACACTACACTAGGACTTTGGCAATTGACTCTCTCTTAGCCCAAACCTCCTCACAGGGTTCTTATGGGAAAAACAGGAGGAGGAAGGAACATTAGGTATGTTTACCAACTTGAGTTATTATAAAAATAAAATAAAGATGGGATATAAATAAATAGATAAAATATATTACATATGTATGCATGATGTTAGCTTGATGAACCATGTTTATACCAAAGATTCTAGAAAATATTTAAAGTTGACCATGGAACAAGTCACAGTATAACAACAAGAAACAGTAAAACTGTCAACAGTAACAAATCAAGGGCAAAATATTACTTTTTCTCTCACAAACATTAAATAGTTTTTTTCTTCTTTTCCTTCATGGTAGTATTAAATATCTGAATATGTATTTTCATTACATATTGGTATAAAATTATTTGCACTGAGACATTTTGATTGTTAATACAAGAAAATAGTTTACATAATATAAAACGTTATCAGCTTATAAAATGGGATGGTTTATGTTCATTTTTAAATATATTTATTTAACTTTTTCAGTTTCTAAGGAAGATTATGTCACATTAGGATATAATCTTGGTAAGATTTGCTTTATGTGAGATGGGGCGGCATTTATATTTGATTGATTAATTAATTAAATTAAAAACTAAGAAAGAAAACATTGTTTACCCTGAAGCATGTTAGGTGTTAATAAATATGTTCTTTCTGAAAATGCTATTTTTTTTGTAATCACTTGTGACATCATATGTGGTAGTTACTTCTTAGCAAGACCTTTAGAAAGTGCCCAGACCATGAAGATGCTGGTAATCTTCCCCACAGAAATTCAGAGGATCCGCCTGATTCTGCTCATTTTGATCCTTCTTTTTGTCTTCTCTCAGTTCTTCAAAAAAACTTGGCTCGGGAGTGATAAGGCTTGGCCAGGCCTGCTCAACAAAATAAAACAACTTCCCCACTCATCTTGGATAAGCTATTATAATCCCTCTAGTGATCAAAGAATGGAGGCTAGGAATGTGTGGAGGCCTTTTCTCCCATTGGTTTCTGATCTAAAGCATATTCCCCTGAAGCTATTGTTGGTCTCTCTTGGGTCAAAACATGAGTGTTTTTTTCTCTACCATCCCAATTAGGAGATAATAGCAGCTTGAAGAGTGGGGTTTTGATTTCAAAAATAGCTTAAAGGAAAAGTTGTCCCACTTCCCATCCTTCTTCTGTTCTCTGCGCTGTGATCTAACTGCTGAATCAGTATATAATAATTGTTCAGATATGGTTATGTGGGCAAGTGGATAATGAATGGATATAGGTAAATAAGTGTGTTTATTTAAATAAGATGTAAAGTTTTAAAAATAACAAAAATGTAAAACTGATCTCTGTCAGTGTTTACAATGCTTGTTATATAAAAGTCATCATAAACCACAATTTATCCTTTTTTTAAACCATCTTTAAGATCCACTAGCACAGGGGTGTCAGGCTTGATTTCATTGAGGGCTGCATCAGAGTTGTGTTTGACCTCAGGGGACCTGGTAGGTGTGGCCAGAGTGCGCATGGCTAGTTCAACGTCACTCATGTTGGGAGCATCTGTGGTGGCCCAGGCAGGGCTGGGGGATCCTCCTGCAGCCCTCTGCCAGCCAAAATGGAGCTTGGGAGTGACAGCCTCCTGCAGGCCTTCATTTTTGCTTGTTAGAGGCACTGCAGGCCAGTTGTTTGCTATTTCCAAGGTGGCCCCGCAGGCCAGATCTAAGCACCCCATGGGCCGAATCTGGCTTGCGGATCTTGAATTTGACACCCCTGAACTAGCATAATGATGTTTGGTCTGATAAGTTTTCCAAAATAGCGTAGGGAATTTTCTACCATAAGGATATTTTAAACAAATTTCATAGCCCTGTAACTTGAAATTCTGGAATACTATACAAAAGAAGTAATAAGGTTAAGTTTGATAATAAAAAATATAAGTTAAAAACTCAATAAATGTTATAATAGAAAAAAAGAACATGTGCTGTGATGCTTTTCAGGGTCAATGCTATCCAGGAATTAAAATTCCAGCCTATCTAGAGCTACCATATTTGGGAAGATGTAACATGTAATTTGAAAAATCTCTATTGCAGATTATATGTCCAAAAGTAGAGCATGCTGAGAGAGATGGACCGACCAATAGCCTGATTCCCCCCCAAAAGTTTTGTTTTTATTGAAGTTGAAGATCTTTCAATGTTCTTGAAATTAAAATTATACCTTTTGGGTGGGAAAATAAATACAAGTGGAACATTATTTTGCTGTGCTTTATGCTAAATTCTCCAGAATTTGAGGAGTTAAGTATTAAATTAGTCTTCTCTAACCTGGTTAGTTTTCCTCCAGTGTGTTTGCTCACACTAGCTAAACACCCTAGGAAATGCAGTTAAACATTTGGAAATCCCCAGGTTGGAGAATCTTGTCATGGAACAATTTTCTATAGAGAGTATAAAGTAACTGTAGATTTTGACAAATAAAACCCATCTAAGAAAAAAAAATATTTTGCATATGATTCTATGCATGGCAGATAATACAGGCTTGTATAAGATAGTTACTTTCACTTATTGCCTCTTGTAAATTCTAGATTATAATTTTCCACATGAAACAAAAATAATTATAATGATCAAACATTATAGACTGAAAATATTCCGAGAAAGTACAATTGGATTATTCCCTCAAATTCAAACCTAAGATTCTTCTATTCCACTGACCATAGTTCAGTGAGGGAAACACTACTCCGCCTGGTCTCAGCTCCCAATTTCAGCAAATAGGGATCATCTGAGTCTTTAGCCGGAAACCCCAGAAATGATGCCAATTCTTACAGATTATGGAACTGTGGTAGGACTCCATGTAAATCAGCCTCCCATATTCTTACAATACTACCAATAGAAGCTGTTTGATCCAACAGAGACACAAGGGGCACAATAAAGACGCTTTCACAAGAAATCTGTCACATGCTAAGCCTCTGCCACTTTTGAAGGTAGGACAGTTTCATAAGGTCTGACACTGGTAGCTGCAGAAACGCCGATTTATCACATCAACTTGACAGTTTTGGAAATTAAATCTTCTCCTCCCCTCCCCTCCGCTTTTCACCTCTTCCTTCTGTGGAAAATCCTTGGAGGGCAGAGACTGGCACTGCCACCTGCCCTCTCCTTTGGGCTGAAAGCCTTTGTCCCCGAGAGAGCGAGCAGCTGGCACGATCGCGATGTAAGTTACACCTCTCCGCTTCAGCATCACTGGCTCAATGTGCAATGTAGCAGAATTAATAATACTTTGGGGATCTCACATTTGCATTACCTGACTTTATGGAAAGGGGGAAGAGGAAGAAATGTGCAGTCTGGCATTTCATTAAGGTTTCCGCACACCCGTTCGGCAACTTTAATATGGCTGCCCTTGCCTGTCCTGTTTAGACTTAAAAAGGCCGTATTCTAATGCTTTATGGAAAGGCAGCAGGAAGAGGACAAGGGTCATCTTTGGCACCCACAAGGGTGGGCAGGTGGAAGTCACGAGGGGCGCTTCAGTTCAATTGAAGAAGAGATGATCCACCATGGAGCTGCAATACACCCTGCCTCGCATAAAACAAAGTGAGGAGTGAGGAGGGGAAGTGGCAAGATGATTCAAAAGGCATCTGCTATAAATATTTCAAACCCATGCCTGCAGTAAATAGCTCAGTTCAGAGTTCTTCCCTCCGAAAAGTGAGGATTTGCTGCAAAGTAGACTTTCCGTAATACGTGCTTTTCAAAGGAGGAGGAGGAGGAATGCTGATTTCCTGCCGGGTCCTTCTTACACAATAGCAAGTCTGGATGTGACGATGGAAACTGCCACAAGAGGGCAAAGTCCTGTAATTGTAGGCGATGCTCTCTTTGTTTCGGTGAACTGGCTGCTTTGCAGTAGCGTTCAGAGGATGAGGAAAGGTTTGGTGGCAGATAATCTGTCACGAGAGGTCATGATATACCACCATGGTTCTGTTTTACTTTACAAATAGGCAGGCCCTGTCGCCTTCTCTATTATCAGATTTCACAACTTCAGTATGAAGGATATAATGCTGTGTTGTCTAACATACTCCTCTTTCATACATCTACAACAGCCCCCTCCCACACTGCCAGGTTGCCTGAGTGACAGTGAAGGGGTAGATTTTCTTTGATGTTGACACTGTGAGGCAAATACAACCTAGGCACAATAATTTAGGGACCGACTCTTTCCAATGAAAAAGAAAGTATATTGTTAAATAAAAAGGCAGCATTAGCAGCACTGATTGCTGGATATGTGAGAAATACAGCAAATTCCAAACTGGACTTTGTTTTTGGTTTTTTTTGGCTGTTAACAATACTGTATATACTCACTAGTAGGCCAAGAATTTTAGGTGACAAAATGAACCAAAAAATCAGGTTTGGATTATCTGCAGATGGATTTATCTGTAGTTATATACGGTAATAGTCTTTTTTAAGTATCTGTATTTGCCTAGGTGTATAGTCATGCTGGCCACATGACCAGTTGACCTTGGAAGCGTCTTTGGACATTGCTAGCTCCCTTGGCTAGGAAACAGAGATGAGCATCGCTCTCTAGAGTCCTGTGGTAGGATTCAAATTTTTTTACTACCAGTTCTGTGGGCGTGGCTTGGTGGGTGTAGCAGGGGAAGGATATTATAAAATCTCCAGTCAGAGGTGTATTTGCCAGTTCTCTGAACTATTCAAAATTTCCGCTACCGGTTCTCCAGAACTGGTCAAAACCTGCTGAATGCCACCTCTGCTAGAGTCAGACATGATTGAACAGGGGAAACTTTTACCTTTCGCCTTTTAATTTTTATATGCAGTATGTGAACCAGTTTGGTTAAGGCATCAGGCTAGATCCAGGCCCAGAATTATAGTTCCACCTTAGGCTCTAAGCCAGTTGGGGTGACAATGGGCCGATCGCTGTCTCTCAGCCCTAGGAAGGAAAAAATAAAATGGATAAAAAGTGTTACTATAGTTTTAAAGTGATTTCTGCTCTCATTCCGCCTCCCCTGCTGGAGAATATTTTGATTATATAGCTGGCCCACAGTTCCTTGTCTTCTACACTAGCTGGTAGCTCTCTTCTACTTATATTTCCTACCTATAGCATTACAGTGGGTTGGAGAAGGGTTGGAGATGCCATCCGGAAGATGATTACTATAACTCCACAGCCTTTCTTATTGACTCTTCTCTCGGGACAGGCTGGTGGCAACAGTTTGATGCTCTTTTTTTCATGAAACCAACTCAGCATGTCTCTCACCAGCCTGTCTCTTTGAAAAACCGTTGCAGTTTGGTGGGGTGATGTTGCCCAGAGTGAAACAATTTTAGGGAACAGTCTTTATTTTTTTTTTTAATGAATTGTATGCAGTTCACAAATTTTTATGGAAAAGAACTGAAAGTATTGAAAACAAATATGAGCAAACAATTGTGGCATGGCTATCAATCAATCAGTTGCATAAAACACAACTATAGGTTGTCCTCAACCAGTTGCTTAGCATTCATTTAAAGTTATGTCTGTCCTGAAAAAGCAGATTTGCAACCTGGATCTGGTTATGACAGTCAACCCTGGGTCACATAAGTATAATTCAGTTGGCAACACAACTGCATTTACAGTTTTTGGCAAAACATCACCATAACGAACAATGGACTTGCTTAACAATTGCGGTGTTCTCATTTACAACCACTGCATTGTCAAGCAACAGGAAAATCAGGAGAGCCAGACAGTTCAAATGGGTGTAAAGGCTTATTATAAGGTTAAGCTCTCTACAAGAATCTGAACTACTAATTGCCAATGGAAATTAGCGGGAGATAAGAGTAGAAGGAATTCAAGATGGGCTGGACTTAGATCTCTTGTGGGCACAAAGAGACTCATGATAACGCGTTTGACCCCTCCCTTGGGCTCAGCCTGTTCATCTCCTACATGCATTTGCTTAAAAACATCGTAAAATTGGGTGAGTCATGGCTACAGAGCTTGTGCCGCTATAGTCTATTCTCACCTTCCAGTGTAGTTCTCTTCTAAATCGCATATTTGCTCTGTTGAGTCATTCTGGGTTTGGATGGAACAAACAGCTGAAGAAGGGGAGCATCAACAAGCACAGTCGTACTTCTACCTGTGATGTCTCCCTTGGAAGACTCCTCTGATTATGTCTTGGAGGCCAACTCAAGGGAGGATGAGCTCATTTCTGTCACATCAGGAACTGGGTTAATTAATGACTCTGAACTGCCAGCTGAAAGAGATTTATGGGCAGCTTCGGCTGGGGGCAATTTGCAGATCAGTGAAGAGGAGGGGCTGCCTTCTGTGTTGGATCTGAGAACATGTAGAGCAGAGAAAAGATAAGAGCAAAGGAGATCTACCAGATTACTTGGGAGAAGCGCCCCCCCCCTCCCATTTTGATGGGCTGCACCAGAAAGCTATTTATCACGGCAGGCAGAGGGAGGCATTGCTGGGAACTATGTGTTTGGTTTCTGGCTGTCTGTTTGTTCATGCTTCCTCTCCTGCCTTGGAGAGACTGAACTTCTCTTGCCAAGTGAGCTCTCATGGATGTATTTTCAGTCTTGCCTGGTGGCTTTAAGTTTGTCTGGTGGACTTGTTGGAGCAACTTTCTGTTGTTTTCTGGAGTATTGGCCATTGCCTTGTAGACTAATCTTGGCCTGCTTGTGGCTGAATTTATTTGAGTTAGGGTTAGACAGTTCTGAGCCTGGGTGAAGGGAACGTCTAGGGAACATTAATAAACTCTCTAAACCACAATTTATCCTTTTTGAGTGGGGCATCACAGCACCACATTTTGCAAAGCAAACTCTTACAGCAGAGAGTTTCTTGCACCCCTGACGGCTTCCCACATGACATAAAATTGGCTTGTTGACAGGGAAACTGCCGAGTGAGCTGGCCTAGATACTAATGGCTGTCTGCTGAGGGAGCTTGCTTTTAGCATGTGGAAATCGATGGGGATGGTGTTAGAGAAGAAAGCAAAGATTATATTTTCTTCTCCTTCCTCATGTCCATTGCACTCTTAGCAAGAAAACACAGGGTTACTGACAGACATGCCAGTGGAATATGAGGTGGATTGTTTGGGGGAATTGCAGCTTGAAAGGGAATTGCCACTGGGAGACTGTTCTTTTACAGTGATTAGTTAATTTTACAGAACAGTGGATGTTGGAAAGTAGGCATCATTTTTCTTAGGAATAATATGGATTATTTTCCAGAAATCTTTCCGGCTTCCATTGCTGCTATTCGTCAAAATTTTCTGAATTGTGAAATCTTCTTTTTAAGAAACCTTGCTTGGTTCTACAGCATAATGAGCAGAATTTGCTTAAAATGATTTTATAAATTGACATATATTACTGGAATAATGTTGCTTTCAGGAATATAGTGACAGCAACACTGTGCCTTTTTAAATATTGGTATGAGCCATCTTGCGTGTCAAATGAGCAAGAAGTAAGAATGTGGCTGAGGGATCTCTGGCTGTCCAAATGCAAATCGTATCAGACTCAGCTAGGATCTTAGAAGTTGTAAATCGGCAGTATTTTGAAGGCAAGATATAAATGGGATTTCTGAAGATTAATTTTCTGTTATAACTTCAGGTAAAAATAAAAAAGGGGCAGAATAATAATAATAAGAATATAAGGGGAGGATATAAATTGTACTATTTTTTATGATGAAAAATTGTAATTGAGAAAATTTTGACACATTTTGGACTGGTACATTGCTTGGCCCTTAGTAATTAATCATTCACCAGCTTCTGTTTTTTGCTTTGCTTTTCAACCACTGTACTTTAAAACTGGAAGTAAAGATCTTAATTGTGTGAAAAAATTCGCTCTGACATTTATGTTTTCTCTGCAGGTGTTGAAATATATGAAGGATAGGTTAGCGTGTTCCTAATTTTCTGAAAATTGTATTCCAGGGCAGTGGTCTTTTCCGGACTGGAAGGGGAGGAGTGGTAGCTCTGTGCGAGCAGCAGGTAAGCGTGCATGCGCACGCATCTCCATTTGTGCGAACGGTGGGTACATGCACCTGCCACCCAAATGGAGCTGTGCGCGTCTGTTCGCTCATCCACCTCTTCTGCGGCCGAGTTCTGAATAGGCTGAGGCCTGGTAGTGGGCTGTGGCCTGTGGGTTGGGAATCCCTCTTTTAGGGAATTGCACAGAGATTACGGAAAGAGTATCTGGGTTCCAAGTGACAAAATCCATATCAAGCAAAAGTCTAAGGCAGGAATAGCTTTATTGGAAATATCATATTGGCCCAGATCTGGTGAAAACTGACTCTGGAGACTCCCACAGTTTTCACCTAATTAAAAGTAAAAGTTTTTCTATTTTCTCAAAACAGTCACATGGTCCAATCATAATGCGGTCTGGCAACTGGGTAGCATCACTCCGCCTTCCTCCAACCAGGTGTGAGAATGTCCTTGGTTCCCAAGGGAAAATATTTTGTTCTGGTTACAGAATCCCCTCTATCTCAACTCCCCCCTCCCTGTCCCTCAGCTCCAGTGTGGCAACATTGAAGTGGTCAAAATGGCTTCAGTCAGTTCAGCTTCAGGGTTGACAAAGAGTTTATAGATGACAGAATATTAGTACCTAAATACAAGTGAATACAAATACAATATGAACCTACAGAGATTACTTCAAAGCACTTCTTAGTCATTAAAAGCAATGCTATGCAAATATAAGAATGACACTGTTGACAGATTCTACTATTTTTTGATCAGGCAATGCCTCCTTCTAAAATTAGCTCTAGTTTCTTGTGCCTCATTCATTAGTAAATTCAGTGGGCCTTTTAAATCAGACATAGATTGTAAATATAGGGCAGGAAGAATGAAAAGCTGAAAAGCTAGTAAAAAACGTGTGTAAAGTCACCCTTGCTTCTGAGCACCCTTCTATTCAAACAAGCAAAGTAGGCTTCATCCTGATTAATAAGAGTAATAAATCCTTCTGTTTTGTCTGTGGAAAGAAGGAAGCATCTGAGACTAGCGGCTTGCTCCTGTCATACAGCGAACATTAATGGGCACCAGCTGGGCTGTAGCTCGAGCTGCTGCATAACTTTAACTTTGCACAGCAAGAGCTGCTGTGGCAGTGGTGCAAAAGTACCTCCTGTACAGATTCAGAAGTACACTTCAATTGTGGTTCCCAGGGCAACCGTGTAATGGCAGCCAGCTGGTTTTGTACCACCTGAGCGCATCAAAGAGCAAGGCCTCAGCTCAGCCCATTCCAGCACGGAGCTCTGCAGATGCCAGTTTCAGGTTGAGTTTAGCACACTCCAAAGTCATGGGCTGATGCTACCGTGTTCCCTTTCGTTCATCACCATGTAGGACTTTCTGCAAAACAAAAAACTAGGGTGTCTTTTCTGTTCACGTGCAGATGAAAGCCCTGCTAGACTTGCCCTTCAATTTTTGCCTTCATTTCACATGCACCACCTGACTCTAGAGATCTGCATATACAACACTTGCATTTTCAACATGGTGTTTCTGCCATTGGTATTAAATATTCAAATGATGTTTTATAACTTGTACAATTAATGAAGGTATTAAAAAAGAGACCGCTGTAATCTGCACAAGAGTAAATAATAGAAATAATTATGGGGACATTTCTTTAGTGTGCAGCATAAATCACAGATATGTTTGCAATTTAGTTATGGCCTGTTTATTATTAACTTGTGCTTAAACAATATGTCCTTTTTACCAAATAGGCAGCTGCTGATGTCTGATCCTGCTCAGAATTCTCAGCCTGGGATTGAGCTAAAGAAAGCTAGTTGCTGGACAAGGGGAAAAATAGTCTAATCTGTTTGTATTTCTGGTCTCTGTTCATCATTTTCCCCTTCTTTGTAGCTTGAAGAGCCTAGGGGACCTCTCGAAGCCATCTGTTCTCTATTTCTGTCCTCTGGATGTCAGTCTATAAAATCATTTTTTTTAAAAAAAAATTGTCGTCTTACCATCTACCATCTTTTTAGTAAAAAGCCTATCAAATATGGGGCTGTATGTTCAGGGTAGTTACTTATACTTGTTTTCTGTGGAGCAGCCAGCTAATCAAACATTGAATTATTAGACGTTGTCTGAATCATCTCATCTCCTTCTTGGATAAGCGAGGGTAGCAAAGGAATGGCATATGACCAAGAATATGGGCAGATGGGAGGTCAGTATAGAACTACGGTAGACAAGGGATCCACAGAGACCTCCTTTATTTTTCCTCCTACAGAAACGTATTGTGACCTAACATTGTCTTTATTTTGTGGGTACCAACTCTTGAGCCTCTCTTTAAGGAGTATGCTTGTGCTTTTATTATTTATATTTATGCACCAGGTAGGAATCTATTCATGGTTGACTCTTTATTAATTTAGCCTTTCTCTCCTCTCTTCTCCCTTTATTGATCAATCAATAGTGAATAACTTAAACTATATCAACGCTAACCAGTTAGGAGCATAAACATTAACAGCTTCGTGAGGTAAGGGGATAATTTCTGGAAAAAATTGCTTTAAGTGCATTGGATGGATTTGGGAGGGCAATTTTTAAAATAGACACCTCTGATTTGATTAAGGCTTTACAGACTAATTAAGTTGGTAGCTCATTGGTAATTAGTGTAGCCTTTTTCTACATTGGTGTTAGGTGGTCCCATTTGGTGCTTCCATTTAACTGGGCAGCTGCCTTTTGCAAGAGTGAGAAGTTTCAGCAGGTGTTCAAGGGTAATCCCAGGTAGTATGTATTGGAGAGGTCCAGTCCTAAGGTTATTAGGGAACGGGTCACTGAAGCTAGAATAGACTAAAAGTTATGGCTGAAACTGGATATAGGCCATCTACACACATGCACACACACATACACAATGTGTCCTGTATTTTGGGTGTAAAGATGAGAATGTATCACACAGCCTCTCACAAGTAAAGGAGGACTGTTTGCTAGACTCTAAGTTTGCAAGGTGTGAAACCTGATACCTTCCTACTCAACATATTGTCTCATGCTTGTAAATATATACAATCTTGATATAATTAGCAGTCATTGTACTATGAAAGTGAGAGATCTGTCTAGCCAGTCTCCAATTAATTTTCTTTAGCAGGGCATTCTTCCATATCCAGAAACCCAAGTTAGCCTTTCTTCTGTTCACAATAGATGAGAAGGCCTTTGTTCAGCTCTCTTATGTTACATTAAGTCTTAATCCCAGATATTCACCAGTACCACAGGGCAGTATAGAATCTCTTCTTAGAAGGGCAAGAATCTTCCCGGCTACTAAAATCTACTTGCAAATCTTACCATTAACTTTATAATTAATATCTCAAAAGCAGAGATAGAACGTTCTCCCTGGGATATACCAGGGAAGAAGGAGAAAGAGAGGAGGAGGAAGGAGAAGGAAAGGAAAGGAAGAAAAGTGAGTGACAGAGAGAAAGAAAAGGAAAGTGAGACTAAGGAAGGAAGGTGAATGAGTCAGTGAACGAGAGAAAGAAAAGAAAAGCAAGGCAGAAAGGAAAAGGAAGAAAGAAAAAGAAAAGAGCTGTTAGGAGTTTCTTACCACTCCCCCCCCAGGAACCTCAAAATGACAGAAGTATATAAAGAACATTCTTCAAGGAATAGTTAGCTTGTCTTCTGCTAAACTGCCATGTCTTCTGCTAAGCGATGGTTTCTCTCCTGTTCCCCCTTCCCCGCATAAATAGGCAAGTCTAGTAATGCTAGTAATTTTTGTAAATGCATCGACTTCAGGCTCCCTAAATTTCAGATCTTTCCCAGCTGAAAAAGTGCTCAGAATATAAGAAGTGTTTTCACCATACACTGCTGGGTATCATGTACCAGGTTTCATTCTTCAGTTAACTAATATAAGGAAGCTACTATGAAAAAAGCCATTAATTTTGCCTCCGTGGGTAAATAAATTGAACTGCATTAATGATTTTTAGACATTTATCTATATATGTAAAGCATAAGAATGATATATGTTTTCTATCCCCTTCCTCCACTTTTCCTCATGCCTTTATTTCCTATCTTGTAGAGAACCATGACTTGACTGCCACCTGACCTTTCCCCCGCTAAATTCTTTTAATTAAAAGAACACAATGGGAATCTTCCAGAAGGATAACCATATTGAAATGCCAGCTTCCAGCATTGACATTTCAAGTAATATCTCTGAGGGCCACGTATTCTTCAGGGTATTCTGAAAAAAAAAAGCAAAAAACAAAAAACAAAAAGAAAAGACCCCAAAATAGTGTGTTACTGCAGCTCAGTGATTTGTTTGGAAGAGTGCCCAGAAAATAAAAGTAAAAATTATGTAGGCTATTAAGAAACCTAGGGGTGGAGGAGGATGGAGTGCAGAAATCTGTGAAGAGGAGCCTCATCTCTCTACCCTCTGATAAACGGTATTTTATGACTGGCCATAAGTTAACAATAGCCTTGAGTTTGAAAAGCTCAGGAGACTTCTATCTAGGATTTTTATTTATTTTTTTGAATTTTGTCTGGAAGGAATTGAAATGTGTGTGGGGAGTGGGGAGCAGAATATAAAAGGACCGAGCTAAAAATCTAGCTCTCTGCAAAAGACATGGTTCAGAAGCTACCCATGCAGGTTAAAGATGACCCAGGAAAGCCAGAGATGGAGACCTTAAAATTATGCCTGTGTTATTAAGCAGAAAAAGTAATCTCAGCAAATCGCTGTACTCTCCTGTATTAATTGAAATAGCCGTACAGAAAGCAGAAAGCAGCAGCGTTGGGAAAGTCCTTCCAATGACTTGTATCAGCTGCTGTCACCTCGGCTATTTACGCAGCTTGCTGGCTTTGTAGGCTATCAGGGTTTTTTTCTTTTCCCCGCTCCCTCTCTCCTATGTGCTCTATTGTTAGAATGAAGTTCTGTAGGATTCTTTGAATGTTTTTACATGGCCGATGAGCAGTGCTTTGCTTATGATTGCAAAAATGCTAGGGCTTTCTTTCTCTTTCTCTCTCTCTCTCTCTCTCTCCCAGAAACCCCCCTCCCCTGCCTCCCCCTACTGTGATCTGTTGACATTATCCTCTGTTCCTTAGCTTCAGACAGCAAAGTCATGACATGTGCGGCTGTTTGGAGGATGCCGAAGGAATTGGAATCAGGCAATCATGAATCCCCTGATGATTCATCAAGCAATGCTCAAATCCTGGAGCTACTCTGTCACCTTGACAACACAGCCCATGGCAATATGGCCGGGTAGGACTCTGCATATTTTATACTCCCAAGGAAAAAAAAAGAGAAAAGAATGAAGGGCAGACCGTTTCTATTAAATCTGAACTTTGTACATTGAAATATACATGCCTTACGTTATGGTTATTTTACTGTTATCTGAGACGGGATAAGGAATTAAAAGCAATAGTCCTTCAAATATTTAATACGCTGTTTAACTGTTTTTGGATAATTCACTAATTCTACAGTACTGTGTATTTCAATGTGCACATTTTTCACTGCACACAACTAATATAATAATAGCTCAAGTGGCTGGATGGAATTTCACTTAGAAAAGTCTGAATCCGTCTCCTGGTTGCTTTGCACTCTCTTCTCCATCTCTACTCTATTGGGTAATGGTGTTCCTTGAAATTCTTCCTTTATTTTATGCTGTACTTTGTAACAAAATAAGGACATGAGTTTTTTCTTCTTCTTTAGGCTTTTCCTGTTATTTCTTTCGTTGTTATCTAGTGAAATGGCTCTTGTATACTGATACAGATAAGGGGTCCCCTATACGAGAGATGATTTAATTTCACTCTCTCTGTGTGTTCTGATCATCCAGTTGAGCAATTGAATCCTAGATAGGGATGGAAATATTTTACTTGACATGCCTTTTTTCCATTTGATTTAGCTAGGTTCAGTATTATTTAAATTCTTGGCTACATATTGATTGATCCCTGTTTCTGCATTTTAAGAAAAAAATATTTCCAGAGAATTCAGTGACTGTTAAACTAGGTGGAACTACATGGTTTCAATAACTTATGGTTTCATTCATTAAAACTTGTATCTATACAAAAATGTGTACTTTAAATTTCAATAATTTCAGGGGGGTTTTTTCCCTTTAAAAAGCTGCAGCAGGAGTCACATGGATCCCAAACACATGGATCCAAATCCAATTTTTTGGGGATGCTCAGTTTCTGCGTCATGGCAATCTATGCTCGGGATATTTTTGTCAGCTTTTTGTACATTTTATGAAACAAAGTTATTGCGCAGTACAACTCTGGACTACCTGCTAAATAATCTCGTAACCTTGGTTCCTCTCCTTGTGTTGGCCAAATCCCTGCTGACATAATTGGTCCTGTGGACCTACTGTTGACTGTACCCTGGCTGGTTGTTTTGTTTTCTGTCTCGGGCTTTCCGCTCAAACACTAACCTCTCAGATCATGGGAAGCCGGTGTTAGCATATTTAGCAGCTGGTAACCACTCTCTCCCTCTCTCTACCATGGGCCTCTTTAATGAATCGCCTTCCTTAAGTAGTCTCCAGGGTACTCCTTCCAATCAGATTCTTCAGTGGGTCTCTACTACAGCAGCCTTTTGATGAGCTGCACATTCCCTACAAGGATTGTGCAAGGTCTTTTCAGTGGCCTCACCTAACAATAACAGGACTTTTCTGGGGCCTCACCTGCTGAACTGGTTCTGCCCTCCATCTTGGTCTTTTGATATGTTCTTCAAAGACCGGCTACTACTTGACTGCCCTAGGTCTGCTGCTTCATCTCCATTTAGGTTATTCTGGCTTTCCCACTGCTTGATCAGTATCTGGTACAGCTGCTATAGCTTCAGAAAGGCTTTAGTTGGCCAATCTTTCCCTCCTGGTCTTAGCTGCTTGGCTTCTAGCATTGCAGCTCAAAGAAAAACCCTTTCTGGCTCCCTTGATAAGAAACTTCCATGTGACACTCCAGCCAGCTCCAAACTCCAAGAAATGCTCCCCAGACCCTCTTTCACATCTCTCAGTTACACATCCCTCCTCCACACAGCTGGACTATAAATTCTTGCTTTTATCTACATAGCTCCATCAGTGTACTAATTTAAAAGCAACAGGGAAGAGAGAGGCCGCAAGGCATTTCTTTCCACCGCTGAGCCAGACCCTGCCTTTGACGGACAAGTACAGCAAGCATGCCATGTCAAAACAGGAATTATTTACTCGTTCAGATCCTAATAGGTACATGTCCCTCCTGCGCTGGTAGGCTACATTTATATGTAGTCAAGTGTGTACCTGTGCGTATGGGTACGCAGAGCCACACACACAATTTTATAAGGTTTGAGCATCTATATTCGAATAAACCAAATGCTTTGAGAATCAAAAAAAAAAAAGTGTCCTTACTATACAGACATGTTGGAAACCATGTTTAGCAATAGGCAATAAAATAATATGCATTTGGGTTTTTTTTTTATATAAAAGGGACCTGAAAAGCAAACGTCATTCCACTTCGGAAAATATTGGCCCTGGGAGTATTTTCAATGCATTCCTTAAGGTTTTGGGGCAGAAGAGACAGCAGCACTCAAAGATCTTTTAAGAATTAAGGTGCTGATGAGAATCTTCAGGATATTATATTTATGTATTTATTATAAGAGCCGTGGTGGGGGTGCAGTGGTTGGAATGAGGTATTTCAGACTAACTCTGAAACTCCACTGCCAGGAATTCAATCCTGACCGGCTCAGCCTTCTATCCTTCCGAGATCGGTTAAATGAGGACCGAGATTGTTGGGGACAATATGATGACTCTGTAAATTGCTTAGAGAGGGCTGTAAAGCACTGTGAAGCGGTATATAAGTCTAAGTGCTATTGCTGTCGCTTATACCTATAGGTCCCTAGGTGGCTTACAAGTTAAAGACATACATTTAGAATTAAGATCAAAGTATCTCTGAGTCTAGGTTTTCAGAACCAAATCTAGGATAATCTACCTTGCCTGATTTTTTTTTTCTATTAATATCACCCTGTAACAAGTCAGAAGCTCTAGCCACTATCTTGAAAGTTATCCAATAACCTAATATTAAATTTCAGTCCACTTTCTTGTACTTTTGAGTTTATGCATGAATTATCTGTATTAAAAGATCTTGAGTATCTTGTGTTCAGGGATTATGAATAGAAAAAAATGTTGCCTATTCTTTCTAATGTTCCCTTACTACGTCATTTTTTGTAAGAGTTAGGTAATCCAACAAGATTTGGTTAGGAGTACACTGAAGAATAATGGTTATATTGTACCTACCCTATCAGCAGTGAAGTGGCATGTCATTGTTTATTTAATTAACTTAAACTCTAGAATTGGGAGAAGCAGCTAGATTTCTTCCCTGATTAATTCAAAAGCAGATACGGGACTTCTGGTTTCCTTGCCTACATAATAGCGACCAGGTCCTGCCAGTTCTTTTGAGAACTCTTAAAGGAAAGGAGTCTTCCTCATAATGATATCCACAACTCTAATTAAATGACATTTAATGCCATACAGTACTTTTGCTAAGTCTGTAACCAAAACTGCAAAAGAAGTCACTGATAGAAGGCTCAGGAAAATCCCATGGCTCAGTGAAGTACAAAATAACTTTAGAAATAAGTATTTTCAAGAGTCATGACATGAAAACAGAGGGTGAGCGGAAATGAAAGGAAATAGAAGGGGTATTTTTTCTGTGGGGAAGCGTATAATAGTTGGCTGTGACTCTTAACAGGAGCATTTCACACTGAAGGCCCTATTTATAATTGTACTGTATTGGATTTTTTCAAACAAATTGAATGATTTGGACCTAAAATCAATCGGGGATGGTACAGTGTTTATAATAAAACTTGTGTGGAAGGAATTGGCATATCATATTTTGAGATTTGTTTGGGGTAGGGGGTTGGTCAATTGAGGAAACATTGAATTCAAACTAAGTCAAAGTTTAAGAAGAATATTTTCTAATAACCATTTGGCAAACTAGATAGATATCAAATTTAAATGGATCATGTATGACCCTGAAACCAGTTTAGAATAAGTCTGCTTCCACCAAGGGGTTGCCATTCAGCACCCTGAAGAAATTAAGAAACATCCTATGAGATAATTTGACCAACCCCCTACCCCAAACAAATCTTCACAACATTGTGATAGCATTTTGAAGATTTTATTTTGACTTGGTGAATATGGTTGTTAGCAGGCATGCAACTCAGCTATAAGACATCTAATCAAATGGTCTAATGAGTATGGTAGCTTAGTGAATGTGTCCTATATTTGAGCTAATTATAAGAGTTGTAAATACTGTACAAACAAAGCCAATGCTTTGTCGCTATGGTAGTTGTATTTGAATGTTGCTGGTTCTCTGACTGACAGAAACATCCTAGTTTGTTTGCTTTATTTTTTCGGACAACCCATCTGTAGTTTTTAATTCTTCCAATATGGCTGGCATCTTCTGGTTGTTTAACTTGAACTTCTAAAACAATGGTTCCCAAAGTGGGTGGTACCACCTCCTGGGGGGGGTGGGATGCCTTAAGGGGGCGCTAAGAGGCAAGGGGCTGACAGGGGACGCTAAGAGGCAACGGGGGCATTAGAGGCACTGGCCCTGCAGGTTCACCCATTGACTAGCACTGCTCCAGAGCCGGTGTCTCCAATATGGAAGCGGTGGCATGTTACGTGCCGTTGGGGACGCTAAGAGTCGGCAGGGGGGCATTCGAGGCACCGGTCCTGCAGGTTCACCCATTGACTGTAGCACTGCTCTGGAGCCAGCACCTCCAATGCGGAAGTGGTGGCACGTTAGCCGGCCCTGCAGGTTCACCTGTTGAGGTGCTCGCTCCGGAAAGGTGCTACAGTCAATGGGAGAACCTGTAGGGCCGGCACCTCAAATGCCCCCCCTGCCACCTCTTAGCATCCCCAAGGGGGGCAGCAAAAGGGCGCTAAGAGGTGGCAGGGGGTGGCGCATCGAACACGGCTGTGGCGGCATGTAATGTGACACCGCTTCTGCATTGGAGGCTCTGGCTCCGGAGCGGTGCTAGTGGTGGCATGTAACATGCCACCACTTCCGCATTGGAGGCGCCAGCTCCAGAGAAGTGCTAGTCAATGGGTCATTGACTGTAGTAATGCTCCAGAACCAGTGCCTCGAATGCGGCAGCACATTGGGAAAAGCCGCTGCCACCGCTTTCCCAAAGTGCCACCTCTGTCGCATTCTGTCTGTCTGTCCGTCCGTCCATCCATCCAAAAGGTCTGTCTGTTTGCCTGCCTGCCTTCCTGCCTGCCTGTCTGTCTGTCTGTCTGTCTGTCTCTATATCTCTGTCTATATCTCTATCTCTGTCTATCCATCCATCCATCCATCCATGTTCGAAGTGCCGACCCCGCAGGCACATCGGGAAAGTAGAGCAAAGCCAGTCTGAGAGGGAGGGAGGGAGGGACAGAGAGAGAAAGAGAGAGACCTGATGCATCAGTTTGAATGTGGTCTAGTTTAGACTGAGGCCCTTTTCCACATTGAAACCTCTTTGGCTTCTGTTAAAGGTTCTGTGGACGAAACATGGTCAAGACTATCAGGAAGCTCTCACATTTTGTTGAGGCTTTAAACAGGATCCATTGGACCAGATCTCCACCCTAAAAAATTACTTTTCCCCAATGTATTACAGTGCCAATTCTGAAGAAGGCAAAACCAAAATGTACTGGTAAATTACAAGGAGAACAAACACACACACACACACACACACACACTCCCTCCTAACCCTGCTGGAGCAGGTGATTGGACTAGAATAGAAATCTCACTATCTTTCTCCTCCCTCCCTCCCTCCTTCTTTATTTCTTTTTCTTTCTGTCCCTTCCATCCCTCCCTCTTTCTTTGTCCCTTTTTCTTTCTTTCCCCTTTCCCTTTATTTTCTTTCTTTTTCTCTTTCTTTTCTCTCTTTCCCTCTCTCAGGCTCATCCCTTTGGATCAGGGGTCATCAAACTTTTGGACCTCAGGGACCACCAAACTCATAATTTTAAATCCCGGAGACCACTAATATGAATTTTGACTGACGGTGGCTCTCTGGCATTGGTGGGAGAGAGAGGGAGAGAGAGAGAGAGAGATCTGATCCAACCTCTCTCTCTCCCTCTCTCTCTCACACACACAGGCAGGGATGGGATTTAGACCCCTGATCTAAAGCTGTCAAAACTCCAAAAACTGGTCAAGTAGCTCTGGGGAGGCCAGTCATAAATTAAAACACTTGCTAAATAACCGGTCATTAAGTGAGGACCACTTGTATTCGGTTTGCCAGTCACCTGGCCACGCCCACCCAGTCACATGACCAGCAAGCCACGCCTACCCAGTCTGTGACCAGCAAACCCACACCCTCAAATTAGGCCACACCCACAGAAATTTGAATCCGACTCCTGGGTGGGGGACACCGAGGATGAGTTTGTAGCACCAAGGGGGCAGTGGACTGAAAAAGTTTGGGAACCACTGTTCTAAAACATTTCATGCCCTCTAGTGGTAGTGAAGGGTAGCAATTTCTTACAATGCCATGTTTAAAAAAACATTTTATCTTCAGTCTTCGTATAAGCTCTTGGTCTTGGATTAATTTACATCATTATCCTTGTATTTTTTTTTCCTTTCTCCCATTCTTCATTTTATTTTCTACTAGGCCTCTTCCTTTCTTTTGAAGTGAATGCTTCCTTCATTCAGATCCTTTCCATCTTTTTTATCGTCTGACTTTTTCTCTTTCTTGGCTTAGCTTTTTGTTTATGTGTTCCCAGAAGTCTGGGGGATTTTTCTCTTTTTCTTTCACTCCAGTCATGATTCCGGATCAATTATGCCTTCAATTTGAAACAAAAATATTGTGCCTTCCCTTCATCCAACCTGATATTCTGTGTCTTTTATTTCATCAAAACTTGTTAAACAATTAATGAATGCTAATACCGCAACGATTAAAAGTTTGTGAACCCTTCTGAACGTTTGGTACTTCTGCATAAATATGGCCTAAAATATCCTCTGTTCTCCACACAAGTCTTCAAACTATATAAAGAGAAACCAGTTAAACAATTGAGTAAAAAAACATATTTGTTCATTTATTTATTGGGAAAAATGATTCAAAGCTACATATTTTTGTGTGGGAAAAGTATGTGAATTTCTAAGATTCTCAGTTTAGTTGAAGGAGAAATTAGAGTCAGGTGTTTCAATCAATGGGATGATAATCAGGTCTGAATGTGAGATGTCCTGTTTAATTTCAGAAACAGAATTCTGGGTATTCACAATCAAAGTCTGATCTTCACAACAAAGATATGTAGAAGGGTTTCATGGCTAGAACATAGATTTCTCAAGACCGCGGAAAACAGTGGTTGGTGCTGGAAAAGGTTACAATTTTTTTCAAAAGAGTTTGGACTCCTTCACTGTCAGGCAGATCATGTACAAATGGAAGCAATTCAATACCATTGTTATCCACCCCAGGCATGGTTGGCCAACCAAGATCACATCAAGAGCAAGGCGTATAATACTTTGAGAACTCTCAAAGAACCCCAGAGTAATAACTACAGAACTAACATCTCTCTTATATCGACAAATGTCAGTAATCAAGACACCAGGTGAACATTGAACAAAAATGGTATGCTTGTTAGGGTTTCCAGGAGAAAGCCACTATTTCCCGAAAAAGAACATTGCTACCTGTCGGTTTGCAGAAAAACACCTGGCTAAGCCAGAAGGTTATTTGAAGATTGTTTTATGGACAGATGAAATAGACGTTTTTGGCTTGAATTAAAAGTGTCGTGTTTGGTGAAAGTCAGAGAGTACTTTCTAGAACAAAAACGTTATGCCATCTGTGAAACATGTGGTAGGAGTATCATAGTTTGACCCTGCTGTGCTACCTCTGGAGTAGGATGGCTTGTCATTTTTTGGTGGAATTATGAATGGTACCAGAAAATTCTGCAGGAAAATATCAGGGTGTTTATTCATGAACTGAAGCTCCAGAGAAAGTGTGTGATACAGTAAGTTAGGGACCCAAAATAGACAAGTAATAGGATCAAAGAATGGTTGAAACAGAAGAAAGTTAACATTTTGGAATGGCCAACTCGAAGTCCTGACCTTAACCCTGTAGAAATGCTGTGGAGGGAAATGGAACATACAGTTCCCGCAAGGAACCTCACCAACAATCTCAAGTTGAAGCTGAGAAATGGGCTAAAACTCATCCAAACTGACATTCAGAACTGATAAAAAATTATCAGAAACAATTAATCACAGTTCTTACTGCCTAAGGGGGCGGTGGGATGGGGCACACCAGTTATTGAAAGCCAAGCTCCAAAGCTACTTTTGCCAGACAAAATCTTTAGTTTTGAATCATTTTCCTCATTAAATAAATAAACAATTCTTACAACTAATTTGTGTCATTGGGTTTGCCAAGGTTGAACCACTTTGCTTCTTTCAAACTTTAATGCTTTTCAACTTACCAATGAACTGGGGGGCGGGGGGGAGGCGAGGGGAGGGGAAAATGGAACGTAGAGACTGCATGCGGAGATGGTGAGAGATTGGAAACTATCAAGGTCACAGCTTCAGGTGCTGGAGAAAGAGATGGACTGTTCCCATAACAAAAGAATGTTTCATAATTGGAAAATGTGATCACCCAGAGATAGGGAGAAGGGGAAGTTATTGTTTAACCAGGCAAGCATTTGCACTGGAAAAACAGAGGTGGTTTTATTTCTTCAGTATCAACATGGTATATCCAATAAATTTTTACTTTTGGGAATTCAGTTTTCCCAAGAGTGTTCCCTTGTTTTGGGTTTGCTAATTGGACCATTGACAGGGTTGGGTTTTTTTTTTTTTAGCAATAGTGATAGCACTTAGACTTAAATACCACCTCACAATGCTTTGCAGCTCCCTGTAAGCAGTTTAGAGAGTCAGCATATTGTCCCCAATAATCTGGGTCCTCATTTTAACCGACCTCAGAAGGATGGAAGGCTGAGTCAACCTTGACCCAATCAGGATCAAACTCCTGGCAGTAGGCAGAGTTGGCCTGCAATACTGCATTCTAGCGACTATGCCACCATGGCTCTTTATCTTGTTTTACAGTTTCTGTAAGAAACAGATCATGTTTTAGGTCATAGTTATGTAGAAATATATTGAACATTCAAAAGGATTCACAATTTTCAAAGCATCTTTCCAAATGAGGTTTCTCCAAACTCTCATCTTCCTTGGAATTAAGGATGACCTTTAAAACAGATGCTTCTTTACTTCAATCAGGGAGCATCTGCTGAGACCTTGGGGCCACTTACAGGTCCCAGAAACCTTAAATATGTCTCCCATAGCCCCTTCAAGACGTTCGTTAAATTGGAGTGCAATGTAAATTAACTCCAATTTAGTTTTTACGTTAGCTCCATCTAAATCAAATTAAATCCAAGCAAGTCTTTATTATGGTCATAGACCAGCACAGCTCCATCTATCAGTCCATTTATAGTCCCCAATCTACCATTCAAATATGGCTTTTTGCCTAGAAGAAAATCCAGAAAAATCTGATCTAAATAGGCAGGAATTGTTTCCCCCTCCTGTTTAACATCAAAACCCTAATTTGGGTTTTGTTCCTTTGCTTACCTCACTGAGCATTTTTCAAGAGAGACCAGTGTAAGAATTTTGAAATAAATCAGAATTATGATAAGCCAAAGTCTAACAATGGTCTCTGACTGAGCACCGGATACTATTAATGAATGTGACTATCAATTTTCTTCAAATGAGACCTAAACAATGGACCTCTGTCATCAAGAGCTTTTTTCCTTCTCTGCATTTGGTGATTTGACACAGAGGGAAATCAATTCCATTCAGTAGTTCAAATCTTAACTGAGTAGGGAAAATAAGATACTAAAAATAAACTTTGAGATGACTGGCTTTTTTTTTTGCAAAGCCACAATGGTTAGAATGAATCAGATCCTCTTTTTGTATTGAGTTTAGGCTCTCTCAGATCTGTTGCATAAAGTTATTGCTGTGACATTAAAATGAAGTGAGATTGAGAATCGTATAAGTATTACCTTTAGCTTTATAGAATATAAGTGTAATTTAAAGGTGTTCATTTCGGGTTCAACTTGGTGATAGCATTAATAAATAAATATTTTAAAAAGAACCTTTAAAACATTTTTCACCTTTGTTTTGCTAACTTAAAATGTGACAGCATATTTATGTTCTTGCTGTACAGAATAATAACAAAAGAAGACAGTTACCTAATGTCTTCTTAGATTAAAAGTGAGCCAGAAATAACATGGGAATATTTTGAACTTCTCTGAGTTAACATTGCCGTGTTTTGTGCTTATAGGGTTGAATGGGAACCAATGGGAGATGGGAAAAAGCTGATTTCGCTGGCTGATAATCACCTCCTTCTATGGGATTTGCAACAAAGTTCAACCAAGGCTGTGGTAAGGAGTGTATTCCATTGACATGGAGCATAATACTTGACATATTTGCCTATCTGAATGTGTTTTTTTATTAAAATAGATGGCTAATGTTTTTAGACATTATAAGCATTATAAGAGTTCGGGTCTGTCAAAAGAGTGATAAATAGTTTCAAAAATTGTGAGAATCTGTTTTTGGTTTTTATGGTTGAAAAGATGCACCTTGTTCCTAACAGCAGTGGAACAATCACACAGATGCAAAGGTTTTCTTTGTGAGAGGAAATCTCTGTGCCTACCTTCCACACTGCTTGTTGGTCATCCAGAAAGCTTTCTAAGCTTTCTGGTTGCCAATGTTACATGAGCTTCTTCCATCAGTTACTCCCTCTCTCCCTTACCAACTGTTAGCCAATTCCCCTTCTAGAGTAAAATCTGCTTGCATGCAGCGATCAACATTCTTGTCTGATTGAAGTGTCAGAATGTTACAGGCATGCTTGCGCTTCCTGTCTTTCCTCTTGATCCCTCAGGCTTCTTTGCCTTGTCTTGGTTTAAGGTTCTTTGAATGTTAATTAGGCTTTTGCTGTCCCAGGCAGGTTCTTTTGCTCATAATCTCAAAGTTACCATATTTCTCCTTAATTCCAATCTGTATCAAATATAACTATTACCTTTGGGATGTTCTCCAGTCTGTCATAAGTCGTGGCACTTAATGGAAAGAGAATTTTTCGCTGAACCTCAAGCTCTTTGGCTTTAACATGTACTCCACTTGAATTCAGTAACAGAAATTGATCACTGGCACATGCTTTCATTAGCTGCGCCATTCCTTCAAATTAAAGGATTCAAATTAACTCGTTGTTCACTTCATTTATAGTTGCCTGGACAATTTCTCTGTAAAGTGAAGGCTCTGTGTAAAGGAAAAAAAAATTTGCTCCAGCTTTGGTGCCCCGGAACGCTGACTTCTGTGCTTAAGTGACTATGCAAATTAAGATTATTTCCATACATTTGTCTGTTGTGCATAATTGATAGTTTGCTGATTATGAAGATGGATAATAAAGCCCGTAAATGAGCTGTCTATGTTTTGAGATTCTATGATGCTCCCCCTATCTCCAGGTATAAAGTATCACCCAAGGTTACTGACACAGACACAAGCATTTTAAAAAGAAATTACAAAACTGTGACTGATGTGCAGGATGTGGAATAATAATTTGGACCCTAACATCCATGACCAAGATCCCCTCATACAATGAACTGTTGAGTTTCTACTGTTTCTCATTACAAATCCTTTATGAAGGTTAAGGATTCTTTATAGCATTTTGGGGGGCTTTGCAGCAGCAAGGAATCACAAAATGAGCAAAAGTGAAGAGGAAGAGAAAATTGGTGAAAAATTATATTTCTTTCCTTCTGTGAAATGAAGAGATTCCTGATTCTATCCAGCAGTGTTCAGTCCAACACCAAATTTGGGATTTTCAGTTGAAAGTCACCGTTCTTTATACATGATGTCAGGCATTACAACCTTAATATTTAAACTTCAGTCACCTCAGTATTTTGATTTTCAAAATACGTTGATTGAATTTTGAATTGAATTTTTGCTTCATGGTATATGTACGTTGTTAGGATCCACTGAGCACTATTGTAGCAGTCCAACTTTTGTTCTGCATTGTTGTAAATTTTTGTGTATTGCAGAGGCTGGAGAACATCTTCCCTTCCTGTAGCTCTCATTTTATGGTCATTCTTCTGTCTTCTTTCTTTATGGATATAATAAAATCCAGTGTAGGTTTGAATATTTGTATGGTGATACAAATGGGGAGATAGAAGAACTTAGAGATTAGGGAATAGTTTTTATTTAAGGCACCACATTATTATTTCTGAGGGCATTATGGTTTGTGGTTAATGAGCTATTTGGGCTTCCTTGTTAACACTCATCCCTGTATTCCATCCCTTACAAAAGTGTTAAGGGCTACTTATTTGCATCATTTCCTTGATTCATTACTGCCATCATCCCACCACAAATAGCTGGAGTCACCTTGGCCAATGGAAAGTTACTCGTTCCTGTCTCCCACTCCTGTATTGCAGGCAAATCTATCTACAGCAGGGGTCTTCAAACTTGACAGCTTTTAAGACTTGTGGACTTCCCAGAATTCCTCTTCCAGTCATATTAGCTCAGGAATTCTGGGAGTTGAAGTCCACTAGTCTTAAACTTGCCAAGTTTGAAGACCCTTGATCTACAAATACTGAGCCAAGAGGTAGTCTTTTTCCCCACAGTCCACTTTAATAACATTTCTATATAGTAATCTTGTTCCTGACCTTCTCCTTTTGTTTTGTTTTTGTTTCTTGTCTTAAAATAACATTGCTTTAAAAAAACTACTTTTTAAAAATAAACTGTTGTTTATTTTTAGTATGGTAACATTGCCGATGTTGTGGTAGGCAGTGATAACATATCTAGTACAAAGTACTTCAAACAGTATTTGCTATGTTCAAGTATGATAGTCACAAACTATCAGCTGTGATCATGGTCATGTGATCAAAATTCAGACACTGGGCAACTGACCCATATTCATGAGGGTTGCAGCATATCCTGGGGTCATGTGATCACCTTTTACGACTTTCTGACAACCAAAGTCAATGGGGAGCCCGGATTCACTTAATAACTGTGTTACTAACTAATTTCACAACTGCAGTGATTCACTTAACAACTGTGGCAAGAAAAGTCATAAAATGAGCCAAAACTCACTTAACAAATTTTTCATTTAGCAACAGAAATTCTGGACTCAATTGTGGTCGTAAGACAGGGACTATCTGTACAGGATTGAACAATACAAGGTGAAGCTATGTAGACCTTGAATACATTCTGCGTATGCCCATTGCCCACATACTTGCATGGACATTATTCAGAATAATACTGTGAATTGGTGATGAGTAGAAATTGAAAATATTATTCAATGTTAAGAAGTTAGCACTGTGGCTTAGATTGTAGAAATTTCAAGCATTTTAAATGTTGCAAAATATAAATCAACTCTTGCATGGAAGGACATGCAAGCACATTACCCGGAAGGCCAAATGCCCAGGTAAAACTGTTAGAAGATAAGAGTATACAGATATTTAATTCCGTATTTTCACATTCTGTTAAAAAAAACGTTGGTGGTTCAGGTGCTGGCAAACATTAGACAAAAAGTAATCCGATAATCAAGCTCACGGTGTCTGGCTCCATTGTAGATAATTGTTTCTACCTTCAATATTTGTCTAATGAATATAATGAACTAATTATATTTCATAATTCCGGCTTATCATCAAAAAGTTTGCCGTGTTAAGGAAGCAGTTTGAGCTACACCCTGGGCATGTATAATCTCTCACTTTAGAGAGAGAAAAATACTGAAAGAAATACTGAAATACTGAAAAGTTTTGTGTGGAATTTTGACCCTACAAACAGATTCTGCTAAAAAAAACAAAAACATTTAGGGACATCTCCTTTCCTCTCTGCACACTGTTGGAATTCCAAATCTCATTCCCACAGTCTAAATAGGTTCTCCACTGAGAAGGACAATAGGTTACTCCACATCTAATATTTGAATGGTTTGATAATTTTTTTAAAAAAATCAATATGACCAAATATTTGGGACCGAAGTTGTTGTTTTTAAAGCATAATTGTCAGACCTTTTTTCACTTCTTAGTCCTGTAGTAATTAACAAAAAGACAAAGCAGAAAGCAGTATTTCTGGATAGTCCTTCAGCGTAGGCAGGGGTAGACTGCTGGGGGTTCACAGGAGTTTGTGAGATTCTGCACAGTTCGGAGAACCCCCAAATCCCACTCCTGGCTGGCCCCATCCACCCTGTCCTGCCCCTCCCAGGAAACCCCACGCAGCCCATTTGGGATGCAGGTAAGTGCAGGGTGTGTGCGGAGGCTTGGGGAGGGCAAAAAAAGGGCCTCCCAGAAATTCAGGAAGACTGGAAACGTGTCCGTTTCTGGCTTCCAGAGAGCCTCCGGAGCCCTGGGGAGGCCGTGTCACCCTCCCGGAGGCTCGAGGAAAGTCTCCAGAGCCCGGGGAGAGCAGAAATGCCCCCCCTCACCGTGGTGCAGGAGGCTGAGTAGGCCATGCCCACCATGGCCACTCCCACCCAGCAACTGGGCATAGAACCCATTGCTAAAATGTTTGAAGCCTACCCCTGAGCATATGCATATAAGCAAGTAATTGTACCAAACAGACAACTGCACAGTTTGCGTGAAGTTAGCGATGAATTTTAGACTGGAACTCTAATCCAACATAAGAATAATTCTGTGATTTTTAGAGCCAGGTTGCTCTGCATGTTATTACCTTTAAGTTGCCGTTGCTGTTATTGCTTGGATTAACCTTGTATTAGAGATGCTGATTTGGGTTGTTTTTTTGATGCACAGTTGTCAAATTCAGTGACCTTGGAAGGAAAAGGACAGCTGAAGTTTACATCGGGGAAATGGAGTCCTCATCATAACTGTAGCCAGATTGCCACAGCCAATGACACAGCCATTCGAGGATGGGATATACGCACCATGAAGTAAGAAGCATGGTTCTTTGTGTTCTTGAAACAAAACACCAGCCAGACAAGTTACCCTGATGTTTCTGGCTAGATCCTCCTGTTTCAGTTTTAAAAAAAGTGGGGGCAGCCGTAATGGTTACTGTAGTACCGGTAGCTGTTCCAGCTTGCAGGCCTGGCATATTTGTAATAACTAACTTGTCACATTTTCACCTGCCACTGTTTTTTTAATAACTAACCTGTCATATGTTCCCCTTGTCCTTACATCTAATGAGATGCGCCCCTTCCTCTCTGGCTGAAGTAAAATAAATAAATCCCCCATTAGATCAAATGAAATAGACTACCCTGAGCGAGTATTTTCTAAAATGTCATTTGAAGTCAGCTGATAATGGTTCAGAACAGACCAACACAGCCTTTACCTTTTGGATCTGGATTTAAACACTGGCTGACTCCGATGCCCTGTTTCCTTTTTTAGAAGTTCTACTCTCCTTCCTTTTAAAAAAAAAATAATGAAGGAAAAATACCCCTTCCATTTCTATTTGATTTTGATGGTGTAAGATAACACACCAGGCATTTCCATTCTGTTAACAGCTAGCTTCTTGGTACACATTTATTTAAGGTTGGGGTTGCAACATATCATAATTTTGAATGCTAGCAAAGCTAATACTTCAGTATAAGAAATATAGGACTCCTTTCCTGGTCGAGTTGTGATTTTGATAAGCAGAGGAGTGATGTTGTGCACATCTGTTGCCATGACAACAGAAGTCTGCGCCAGCTTTTTTTAAGATACAGCTTATCCCCTTAGCACACAGTAATTTATCACTAGCCTTGGAAGACGGATGTCTTGTAATAACTTCTCCTGCCTTAAAGGGGGGATGCCTTTAAATTCAGTTTTATGTCTCCAGCATGCTCGTGGGGAGGAGTATATTTCCATTGTTTCCAATTACGCTTCTTGATAGAACATCCCCCCCCTCCCCATCAGTTCAATTAGGAAATGCTAAAAACGCATGTTTAAAGTGCTTTGTGTTTTTCAATCCCTCTCCCTTTTCGTTTTCTGCAAGAGCATGCAGAGCAATGCCGTGTGTGTGTGTGTGTGTATGTGTGTATATGTGTGTGTGTGTGTGTGTGTGTGGTGGGTCATTATTAAACAGAATTGTTAGCCAATCCGTGACATCTTCTTATCTTGTGTTTTCTCTCTCCCACCCTGGCTTTGTTGGCAGCCTGTTTAGCAATTGAGTAGACTTTCTTTTATCCCTCCATGTCTCGGGTCACAAGATCTCGAAGAGAGGTTGTGCAAGAGATGGTTTTCCTAGACTCCAAGGTGGTCATTCTCCTATGCTGGAGAGCCACTTGGAAACAGGCCTTTCAGCCACATTTTCCTCATCTCCCCCCAGAAGATGAATTCTGCTTCGGTCTCCAGATAAAGACTGCTCCATGCTCTCAAGCTTTTGTTATGCATGTATTTATTCGTACTGCTTTGCAGCCCTTCGTTCAAGCAAACCTAAATGGCTTACTAAATGGCTCCATGCCAACTAATATATGTGAAGCAAGGACAAAAAGACCACATATCTGTGGGTGTAAGATACATGCACACATACCAACACATGCCCACACACAGATGTATAAATATATTAAAGATATTTAACAACAACAATAATGGCAATAAAACACTCAATCACACGTTAGCTCAATATTAATTGGCCTGCAGATATCTTGGGCCTATGCCATGTAGAATTTTAAAGGCTATTATCAGTACTTTGAATTGCACTTGGAAATAAACCGGCAGCCAAATCCATCTGTCTGCCAGCTTTCTGGCTGCCTTTTTGTCTGTCTGCTTGTCCATCCATCCATCCATCCATCCATCCATCCATCCATCCATCCATCTCTATCATCTATCTCTACCTCTACTGCTTCAGTCAAGGTGATTCCACCAATATATAAAATAATAATAATATCATGAATAATAAAATTAATAATATATAATGCCTGTTGTTGCAGAGGAGAATGCCCTCCAATGCAACTTCTGAAGTATTGGTATTATGTGACAATATCAGGTTACTCCTGTGCGATCTAAACTTGCAGGGCAGCCTTCAGCGATAGTCCTATATATATATATATATATATAATAAATTAGAGTAGGCCAATTTTCCAACCCAAATATGTAGTGTAAGTATTTTTAGATTATCTTTTGGTAATATTTTAGCCTCCACTGCTTTTAATTGGTTTCTGTTATTAATTGCTTGGGTTTAAAAAATTAATTCATTTTATTGTGGTATGCTTGATTAGATTTGCACGTTGTTAGAATCCTAAAATCATGGAGCTGGAACTTGACAGAATTTACTCCTTCTCAGTGCAAGAATCCAATTAAAATCAGATGGTTAACTAGCCTTTGCTCAATGTAAAGGAGCCAACCTCCTCTTTGACTAACTGCTTCCATTGTTGAGCTGTTCTTGCTGTTAGGAAGTTTTTTTCCTAACATTCATGGAAACCAGCCTTACTGTACATGAAATGAGAAATTCCATATTTTGCATCCTGAAATTAAAAAGAATAGTTTTTTTCCCTGTTCTTCCATGGGATAGCCTTTCAAGTATTTGAAGAGGGCTGTTGTATTCCTTCCTGCTTTTGTTGCTGGATGCCAGAAGAACGAACCAAGTTTGCAATAAAGTGAGAATGAAACAGCATGTTCACTTTGAGTCGGTGCCAGCAAGAGGCTTCTGTAACCGGCATCCAACCTGCTGCAAATCTACTGTGCTGCACATCTGAATTTCATCATTGGCACTGTGACATGCACATATGGCAATCTCAGTCTATTCATTAGTTCTTTGTCCCCCATTTTCCCACATGGAAGATGGACTTTGGCATGGATGCAAGTTCTCAGGGATGCTGCCAGTATGGTAAAGACAAGAAACTAATGAATAGCTATTTCCCCCTTCCTACTGCCCTATAGCAATACAGAGAAGAGGGATGGATACGGTAGCGTGTATCTAGCTGTCAGAAGCTCTGAGTTCATATAATGGGAGGTCCCATATTGTTTGCTCATAGTAAAGGGTCTTTTTCCAGACTTTCAGTTCAGACGATAGTTTTAAAGGAGTGAAACAGTGATGCTAAGTTCTTGCCACCAGAACAGATGCAACAAATCATTCCTTAATGATCATTCCTTAAATGGACATAGATAAATTTGCAGTGCAAACATGCCCCCCCCCACTTTTTTCATTAGCAGCCTACCTAGCATTCACTATAGATGTTTTTATTCTTGATGAATCTTTTTTTTGTTGTTGTTGTTTCTCATACAGCCAAATATATTGTATAGAAAATGCTCATGGACAGCTGGTGCGAGACCTAGATTTTAATCCCAACAAACAGTACTATCTAGCTAGTTGTGGAGATGACTGCAAGGTGAAATTCTGGGACACCAGAAACGTCAACGAGGCAGTGAAGACGCTAGAAGAACATTCCCACTGGTAAAGTTGAATTTATTTGGCAGTTTTCTAAAATTCCATTTTTATTGTCCGGTACTCCAAAACTTTCAGGAAGGTTCATCTTGCATTACAGATCTTCATCTTTTTCTCAGCACAGCAAATATTTTATATAGCTTATATACTTCAAAAATTTCCAACAAACCTGTTTGGTATAATGATTAAGGCATCAGGCTAGAAACCAATGAAACTGAGTTTTAGTTCTGCCAGTTGGGTATCTTTTGGCCAGTCACTATCTCAGCCCTAGGATGGAGTCAATGGCAAATCACTTCTGGAAAACCTTGCCAAAAAAACTTAATTAGGTAGTCTCTAAGAATAAGACTATTAAAAGGAAGAAAAAGAAACACTTTGAAAGCTAACAAATGCTTATTTGGAAGATATTGCCCATACTGAAAAGTACTTTGAAGTAGAGCTTAGTTATTTCTTTTTGTGGAAGTTTAACCTAGAAAGACTTTTGTACAAGAGATATAATGTTCATGTTTCACAATTCTTTTTCAGAACAATATATGTTGGAAAACAATCCTGAACTTTGAAGTCACTTAGTACAAGATGCAGCTTCTTAACATCTTTTCTTATTGATAGATTATTAATTTATTACAGGTGCCAAACATCTGAAGACATTGACATGATATATAAACTTAAAAACACAATTAATAATGCTAATTCACTATTAATGGACTCTTTTACTGTTCCCTCTAAGGTTCTGGGGATAATTTGGATTGAATTAATAAAATATTTACAATATATTACTTATATTTTTGCTTTACTACTGGGAAAATGTTACATATTCCTTATATATTCATGCAAACATTGGAAATACAATGTTTTAATGATTTTTAGTTTAAAAATATTAACATTTCTGCCTTAAAGGAAATTACTTGTATAAGTACTAAACCATGTGCAGGCTTAAGTCTAGGCCAAGCCTGTCACACTGGCGGCCCACGGACCAGATGTGTCATGCACAGGCCACACCTACTCCGGCAAGGCAGAAAACATTGTGATACGTCACAATACATCACGTGACATGATCGAGTTTGATACCCGTGGTCTAGGCAGTTCCACACCAAGTCCGCATAATAATTCAAATGGAAAGAAACTAGACCACTGCTCCAGTTGAGAGCTTAGCCAATTTGTTTCTACCTCAGTTGTATTTAAAAACATAATAAAACAAGTCATTTGCTTACTTGGTTGTGTTTCTTCCCGTTATTGAGATTGGCAGGTTTGAAGATGCTCATTAACGATTGTCTTAAAATCGTTTTTGAGGGTTTGGGAAGCTCAGGTAATGGTCAGAGGTCCCCACCCTCAAAAATTTAGAACTTACCCTGACAGCAAACCTTGTCGATTATATATAATAGAATTTTAGAAACCCAAATGGAAAGTAGTTTGTATCAGGATCCTAGGGCTTATTCATGTTCTCAGGAAAGGTAAATTTGATAGTCTTGTGACATGCTGTCTATCCAAAAGCTAAGGCGTGTCTTCTTCTTCAGCCTGGTAGCATGTATTAAGTCGAATCCAATGTAGTTCTTTCATGAATAAACATCCCTCCATCTAGTGTAGCGTAATGGTTAAGGTATTTGAATAAGACCATCAATTTCTGGGGGGATGTGGAGATGAGACAGCCAGAGTTTACATGAGCTTTTGAGTCTTAAACTATATTTACATTCTTTTGGAACATAAGCTCTAAAGCTGATTGCTTATTAAACTTTATCTTGGGTTGCTCAGAGTAAAAGTAATGAAAAGCCTTGTAAATTAGCTGAAAATCCCTGGAAATAAACTTAGTGGTGGTACCGCATTAGCTTCTCTAATGGTACACGTGTGATATTCCACTTTCAGGTATTCTGGATCTAACCCATTATACACTGCTCAAAAAAATAAAGGGAACACAAAAATAAGACATCCTAGATCTGAATGAATGAAATATTCTTATTAAATACTATGTTCATTACATACTTGAATGTGCTGACAACAAAATCACCCAAAAATTATCAATGGAAATCTAATTTAGCAACCCATGGAGGTCTAGATTTAGAGTAACACTCAAAATTAAAGTGGAAAAAAACACAACAGGCTGATCCAACTTTGATGTAATGTCCTTAAAACAAGTCAAAATGAGGCTCAGTAGAGTGTGTGGCCTCCACGTGCCTGTATGACCTCCTTACAACACCTGGGCATGCTCCTGATGAGGTGGCGGATGGTCTCCTGAGGGATCTCCTCCCACACCTGGACTAAAGCATCCCCCAACTCCGGGACAGTCTGTGGTGCAATGTGGTGTTGCTGGATGGAGTGAGACATGATGTCCCAGATGTACTCAATTGGATTCAGGTCTGGGGAATGGGCAGGCCAGTCCATAGCATCAATGCCTTCGTCTTGCAGGAACTGCTGACACACTCCAGCCACATGAGGTCTAGCATTGTCATGCATTAGGAGGAACCCAGGGCCAACCGCACCAGCATATGGTCTCACTAGGGGTCTGAGGATCTCATCTCGGTACCTAATGGCAGTCAGGCTACCTCTGGTGAGCACATGAAGGGCTGTGCAGCCCCCTAAAGAAATGCCACCCCACACCATTACTGACCCACTGCCAAACCGGTCATGCTGGAGGATGTTGCAGGCAGCAGAACGTTCTCCACGGCATCTCCAGACCATGTCACGCCTGTCATATGTGCTCAATGTGAACCTGCTTTCATCTGTGAAGAGCACAGGGCGCCAGTGGCGAATTTGCCAATCTTGGTGTTCTCTGGCAAATGCCAAACATCTTTCATGGTGTTGGGCTGTAAGCACAACCCCCACCTGTGGATGTCGGGCCCTCATACCACCCTCATGGAGTCTGTTTCTGACATTTGAGCAGCCACATGCACATTTGTGGCCTGCTGGAGGTCATTTTTCAGAGCTCTGGCAGTGCTCCTCCTGTCCCTCCTTGCACAAAGGCAGAGGTAGCAGTCCTGATGGTGGGTTGTTGCCCTCCTACGGCTTCCTCCATGTCTGCTGATGTACTGGCCTGTCTCCTGGTAGCACCTCCATGCTCTGGACACTATGCTGACAAACACAGCAAACCTTCTTGCCACAGCTCGCATTGATGTGCCATCCTGGATGAGCTGCACTACCTGAGCCACTTGTGTGGGTTGTAGACTCCGTCTCATGCTACCACTAGAGTGAAAGCACCGCCAGCATTCAAAAGTGACCAAACCATCAGCCAGAAAGCATAGGAACTGAGAAGTGGTCTGTGGTCACCACCTGCAGAACCACTCCTTTATTGGGGATGACTTGCTAACTGCCTCTGCTTTCCACCTGTTGTCTATTCCATTTGTATGACAGCATGTGAAATTGATTGTCAATCAGTGTTGCTACCTAAGTGGACAGTTTGATTTCACAGAAGTGTGATTGACTTGGAGTTACATTGTGTTGTTTAAGTGTTCCCTTTACTTTTTTGAGCAGTTTATATGCTCTCTAGATTTGATCAGCCCAGTCAGCTAGCTTCTTGGCAAATAATTGTTTTACTGCAGTCATTGATCGTTCTTCACAATATGAGCTTTGATAGCTTGAGATGTCTTCAGCATATTTAGTTGCAACATGCAATAGGAAGTATTAAAGGGACCATTGTTCATCATCATTGTCATTGTCATTTTTTTTTTTAGGGTTTGGAATGTGCGTTATAATCATTCCCATGATCAGTTAGTACTTACTGGCAGCAGTGACAGCAGAGTCATTCTTTCCAATATGGTATCAATTTCTTCTGAGCCTTTCGGACACTTAGTAGACGATGATGAATTTAGTGATCAAGAAGACCGTCAACAAGATGACAAGTAAGAACCTATCTGCTTTTAATGCACTCGCTAAAGATGTCTATAAGTTCTACTTACATCTTGGTTAATGGGAATCTTCTCTACTAATTTTAGGGTATTTATGTATGCACCTTAATGGTAAGTAGATCAATGTATTTGAAATACGTTTTGTAAGGCAGTGGAACTGGCACTTATCCTATTTTTAATGACTGGTCTTTATATCACACATGTTGAGGCTACAAGATCACATGGACTTGGATCCAAAACTCATGGAAAGTTTTTTTTTTTTAAAGCCTTCCGTAAGTTCATATATAATACAGGTGGAGGAAATTTTTGATCCCCCCCCAGAATGATTTCCTGGTGCTTGCCTCCTTATTGATTTCCGTAGCTATTTTATAACGTTGAACCACATAGTTTAAATTTGTTCAGCTTTAAGTTTAAGAATTGCTTGAAAAATTGTCATTTACTTATCATTCCTAGAGCCTGCTACCTGTATCAAATTTCTAATGTCCTCTTGCATTTTTAAATAACTGGGATCTACTACAACAGGGTCCCCAATCCCCGGGCTGCGGTCCATTACTAGAGCGTGACCTATTTAAAATCGGACTGTGAGAGGCAGCCCACCCTACATACGTAAAGCTCCATTCGCACGAATGGCGGGTCAGCGCATACATGTGTGTGCAGCTCCATTATGCAAGTGACAGGCCAGCAGGCACACAGCTCTACTTGCACAAGTGGCAGGCCAATGCACACATGCATGAGCAGCTCCAGGTGAGCAAAGCTGTCTGTGGGTGCATGCCAGCCTGTCGCTCACACAGGCCTGCTTCCCCTCTCCCCATCTTGCAGCTGGGCTGCCAGGCCGCAAAGTTTGGGGACCTCTGTACTACAATATCCATGTCCTATATTGAATTCTGCACTATATCACTTCTTATACATTTCCTCATAGATTTTATCCTCACTAGACCCAGAAAAATAATAAGACAACACATTCAGTCATACGTCCTGAAAGATGTGGTAGGCTAGAACCCTGAAAACTCCAGTCTGCAGTTACCTATTACAAAATTCCACTTGTATTGTCTAAATATAACATTTGAGAAATGATAAGACAAATAATACGAACTATAAAAGGAATCTCTTTTTGTATGCATTCACACCATATCCTTCAAGACTCTTGTCAATCATATTTTGCAAGTGGGAGAATTGGATGTGAATCCCCAAATAACATTTCTGCATCTGTGTGTATTAGGTACCGAGAGTGCAATTCATTTCATCTTAAATTTCTCTAAATGTCATATAGCAGAGGAAAAATAGTGACCACAATAATATTATATGACTAGATCTGGGTGTCATTTCCCAAACATTGAATCTTTCAAGGTGCAGAAAAGATTTTGATAGTGAAAGTTGAGGAGATGTCCCCAATGTATTTTAAGGGCCAACCACTTCAGAAGACCCAGCCACGTATGTAATCATCATCCTCTAAAGTCAGAAGATGAGTACCCAGAAGATGTCTTGCCCATCCTCACAGAAAGAATGAGAAATCAAAGGTCTATCAAGAAGCAACTTCTAACCACTTTTTCCTATGGGTTGAGGAGTGACAGAAACTTACCACCCTACAGATCAGGGCAGGAGTGGGATTCAACCGGTGTAATAACTGGTTCGGTGAGCGCGTGCTTTGCGTGTGCAGCATTTGAAAATCCTCTTCTGGCAAAGCACTTGGGCCACCGCAGGCACGCCAACACCAATGACCTCGAGCTGGCCACACCCACTCCGGCCCTCAGAGGTGAAACCCTAATGCGCCCCTCAATGAAATTTAGTTTGACACCGCTGCTATAGATCATAGTCAACCTCTGTAAGTCTAACTTTCTATTTAAACAAAAACTTTACAGTTGTCCTTATAGAACAATCATGAATAAGCAGAACTCACAGTAATCCAGGGCTTCATAAGGATTCTAAATTTGAAGAGTGGGTAATAGAAGCAACCAGGATGAAACATTATAACATTATAAAGAGAGCTAGTTTGGCCTAGTGGTTAAGGCACCAGACTAGAAATAAGTAGATGGTAAGTTCTAATCCTACCTTAAACATGAAAGCCAGCTAGGTGACCTTGGACCAGTCACTCTCTCTCAGCCTAACAGGGTGGTGGTTGTGGGGAAAATAGGACAAGGAAGGAGTATTAGGTATGTTCATCATTTTGAGTTATTTATAAAGATTGGATAAAAAAAGTAAAAATTAAAATAAAGAACTAAAGAGATTGATAGATACATGGTTAAACATTATACATAGCAAATTAAGATCAAAATGAATTCCAGACAATGGTCTTTTATAGTTTTTTTTCTTTTGCTAATAGAGGATTACAAGATAGGTCACTTGTAAACATCTCATGAGCATTTAATTGCTAAAAGTCCCAAGTAAACCATGAAAAGCTAAAAATGAACACTAGAACCTGGAGGACTGACCAAGAAAATGGCGAGTGTGGTGCATTCTAAATAAGTATTGGAAGTTGAAAGGGGAAAAAACTGCATATACAATGACTAAATACATATATGGTTCCAAGGCATAATATAGCACACTTGATTTTGGTTCAGCACGCCAAACTTAGCCATTCTGGTTTAAAAATTATGGTTATGGGTTGTGTGAACGAGAGCTAATGAAAAATGCTGCATATACTGTGTGGATCCAGCCACTCGCTCATTGGATCCAAATTGGTATGAGCAGGAGGACCTAAGAATGCAGTGAAACTGAAACAAAAACTATTGTATAATTCACTTTCTTTACAGTGTCATTTCCAAAAACACCATACAGTATCCCAGGTGCGATCACACTGAAATTCCCAATTTTAGTTTCACTGCTGCTCCATAATTGGATCGTTTTCCTGGAGCTGTTTTTTAAAAAATTTAAACATGAATTAAGGCAAATCACAAATAGATGACTGCACCCTTATTATCCTTTCTCTAACATTTGTCTCCGGAGACAGATTAGTTTCATTAATCCGCTTGATCCCACTAACTTTCTATTGTGCCCACTAAATCTAAGCCTTTTAATATTACTTGGATTTGTTTATCTGGAAATTTGAGATAGAAAAGATGGTGTTTCTCTGTGCACTTATTGCCACGTCCTTGTCCTAATTTCTGAATCTGCACAGCAGCCTTATTTGCTGCCTGCTTAACTGCTAATTTGTTGCACAAGCAGTTGATTAAGGGATGAGAGCACTCTCCATATGAGAATGATGAGGCAGGATTTAAGTGATGATAGGAGATGTAAACTTTTAGTCACAATATGGAGAAAGGGGATAGCAAAGTCCCCCGTCCCCGCTTATGATAATATATCTTGGGGTCACTCTCCGAAAATTAATCTGGCTACTAATGTGTATTAGGTATGATAGCAGTAACAATAGCACTTAAACTTTCTATTTATTTTATTTATTTAGAAAATTTATATTGCTACCTATTCACATATGGTGACTCAAGGTGGCTTACAGAGTCAACATATTGCCCCCAACAATCTGGGTCCTCATTTAGCAACCTCAGAAGGATGGAAGGCTGAGTCAACTTTGAGCCGGTCAGGATCAAACTACCCGGCTGTGGACAGAATAACCTGTAATATTGCAATCTAACCACTGTGCTACTCATGACTTATATCTCTTCTTCCTTCCTAGCCCCCAGTTCTGAAACACTAGTTTATGAATAACCTTCTAGGATCTCAAGATAGGTCACTTGGGGTTCTTTTATATCTGTTGGTGGTTCCTTGTCTGAAACAGGAACACTTAAATAGGAGGGCTGTGCAGAAATTTGATATGAAGGTTCAGTTTGAAGGCGGTTCAGTTGAATCTCTTAATTGAATGGTGTCTCCCAATAACAATTTGGATTGAACTGGATGCCCTATAGCCTATTTTCTTGGTCTGCTCCAACAAGTCTATTGAAGTCTTCTTGGAAGACACATGTAAAATATGCCTTATCGATTATGGTTCTCTAAGTGAGATGGATGGTAGAATTAAAATGCTGAATAAAGATAGGGAGGATTGATCCACTTCGCATCTGCCATCTAAATATTGTTTAATTGGTTCAGAGTATTATTAAGTACCACCATAGGTAGCAGCTTCTCATGAAAGTACATTAAGCCTGTAATGCTTTTTTCTACTGCTTGAGTGAATTGGTATGACTTCTTAGTGAGAGTCCATTCTTTTTTCAATGCAGGAAAGGCTAAAACACGATAATGAGCTCGCTTTAAGAAAAGTTTGTCTCTTCACATTTTTTTTTCTTTTGCAATCTTTTGTTTGGAAAGATTTTGTTGTTTGCTGCCAAAATGCTGATGTTGGGCACTTTTTGCCTGAAGCTACAGAGATAGGGCATCTGCAGGGTACGTTTCACAGTTCTGTTTGTCCCTCGGGCTGGCATCTGACTATCGCTTTTGTACACTGTGAACTATTTGACTGGAAAAGTCTATTTTCTCTTTAACTTTAAGGAGAAGAATTTGAGGGTTAGTTTGGTGATTTCTGGTGATAATAAAAGTCAGGTTTGGGGGGGAAAGTGTCTTGTCTATGACTTCTAATTGGAGGTGCTGTGGTAAACCCTACACTCCATTACTATATGCAAACGACCTGAGGATTTTCAATTTTCAAGAGTGCATGGCGCTTCACCTTCATCTTTAAGCTGTGTGTCAAACTCAACATTTTTTGGCTGATATTTTAAGTTAAAGATAGTGAATGCTGCATATTGTTCAGATAAAAGATGTAAATAAATAGCACTTAGACTTAGATACTGCTTCATGGTGCTTCACAGCCCTCTCTAAACCATTTAAAGTCAGCATATTGCCCCCAACAATCCAGGCCCTCATTTTATCCACTTTACGAGGATGGAAGGCTCAATCCACCTCATGCCAGTCAGAATTGAATTCCTGGCAGTGGGCAGAATTACCCTGCAATACTGCATTCTAACCACTGTGCCACCATGGCTCTTTATAAATAAATATAAAGCAGTTGATTGTCATAGGCCTTAAATTTCATAGTTTTGATCATTCAATATTCCACTCATTTGGGAATGGGAAATTACTTGCAAGATCACAATTTCCAGCCTCCCTACAATATTAATAAAAATTCTTAAGCAAGGCAACATATTAAATTATGAATAAAAGTAGTGCCCATTACATTGGGGAGATTGCTTGTATGTGTATGTAGGAAGACACTTTTTTTGGCCTCAAGAAACTTATGTGTACCCTGTAAATTACCCTTATCTCCTTTCCTTGACAGTTAAACATTTAATTGCACACCTAAGCAGATAAAGTGAAATAGTAAGCCCACTGAATAATGCATGTTACTGATAAAGGGGATTTTGAGGTGAGATGAATGAAAGCCACCAGAAGTAACAATCTGAACTAATACTACTGGCAAGCATAATAATAATAGTATTAGCAGTAATTAGAGTTAACTTCAGAAAATCACAAAGACAGCTCTGTCACTAAGATTTTGAAACTTGCTAAGCGTTTTGCAGAAAAATACTTCCTAAAATACAGCTTTGCACTATCCATGCTTTTTAAAAGCAAATGGCTTCCTATATGTTGCCAGTTTACTTTAATCCCCAAAGGGTAATTCAGCAGAAGACAAAATAACTTAAGGCAATTAAAAGTACCAAAAGGAAGAAAAAGTGGCTTCTCTTATCAGCGTTAGCATCTGCCTCTCCCATGACTAATCTTAGGTGGAACATTAGAACACCTCTCCCTCCATGCAAACCTTGGCACAGAGAAAAAGTAATTAATAAACAGTCCATGCTTGTTTATTAAACCCTCATTAACTTAACCTAATTAAATAACGCATAATAGTGTCCTCTGACAATGACATGTGTTACACCAAACATCTTTTTTTTCCCCCAGAGCAGTGGGGACATTGCCGGTTTTCCTACAAGCCACATTTTTCAATTTGAAAAGGAAATTTGAAAAAGAAAAAAGGAGTAATGGGAAAATAGATTTTGTTTGCTTTGGGATCCAATTCAAGGTTTTGGTCATTACCTTTAAAATACTTTATGGAAGAGGTCTCCAAACTTGGCAACTCTAAGACTTGTGGGCTTCAACTCGCAGTTGCCAAGTTCGAGGACTCCTGCTTTAAGGCATGGGTCGGGGTATCTGAGGAGCCATTTCACCTCAGTGGGACTAGTCTTCCCCAAAGCTCCTGCTACGGAACCTGTCTGTTAAGAAATATCGGCCAGTGGGGTCAAGAGAAGAGTCTTTTCTGCTCTTCTCCAATCCTTTGGAACATTCTATCACTGGAGGTGAGATCGGATCCTATTCTTTTGGCCTTCCAGAAGGACATTTTTGGTTATCTTGAGACCCCAAAGGGGGTACTCACTCCTGGAGGTGGCTCACAGGGTAAGAAAACCTCACCCCCGTGCTGTTGGTCTCTTGGTTTTTAAATTTTGTACTTGTTTTTCTATTTATCTTTTTGTGGTTTGCAAGCTGCCCAGAATCACATTATTGGGGAGATGGGTGGCATATACATTTAATAAGTAAGCAAAATACATACAGTTTTCAGGAACAACCCCCCCCCCGCTTGACTCTTTTCTCATATTTATATTCATGTTCCCTTTTTATCTGCAACCTGGCTGATATATTTTGAAAATTTTACTGATAATGTTCATCTGAAACTACCATGCGCTCAAGGAATGCAGTTATGGACTTTAGTTTGCCATATGCTCTTGAACAACCATTTTAATGCATAATTTCCTCTGACTTAACAGGCTGGATTGGAGAAAGCTTGCAAATGGATCTTCTCCCCCACCCCAAAAAAAATCTTCACTAACACAGCTTTTGCTGTTAAACATAATTAAGGGATCTCGGGGTGGCAGGGACATGGGTCCATTTTAAAACCTTTCATTTGCTTGTTTGTATCTCATTTTCTTGGATAATTCTTCCTCTCCGGTGTCCATCACATTTTAACAGCACATCTGAGAAGGAACATGACATTTTCCAGCACCTGATAAATCAGAATTGCTTCAATCATTTGCTTTTCTCTTCCCTGCCCTTTTTTTTTTTCCTCTTTCGAATTTTAGGATTAAAGAGCCACTTCAGGATAGCATAATAGCTACCTACGAAGAACATGAAGACAGCGTCTATGCTGTGGAATGGTCCTCAGCCGACCCATGGCTATTTGCCTCATTAAGCTATGATGGACGGCTTGTTATTAACAGAGTCCCCAGAGCTCTTAAATACCACATACTGTTATAAATCTATCCTCATTTTTTTTTTTTGAGCTTCGTTATCTCAATGTTGGCTGATAATTGGAAATACTCTGTTCCTCAAATAAATGTCATAGATAGAACACCGGCCCTTTTCTTTCTGGTGTAAATATTTGGTAATTAAACATCTAGTATAAAAATTGCACACACACAAAAACAGAGACCCCTTTGTTAAACCGCAAGGGTGTCACACAGATTACCCCCACAAATATGTGAAGGTATTATTATTATTATTATTATTATTATTATTATCCAATCTTGTATAATGTGTATTATGCTGTAGGGATGAGTTCAGTTTCAGTGTGAAGCCTGATGGTGTTCGAGCTTATGGAAGAGCAGAGCTTTCCTCTTCCTCCTCCCGAGTCTCTCCAGAGGTCTGAGACAATCTATAAAACATGTTTGGAAGGAGGGAGTTAATTGCCTGAAGCGAGGAGGGATTTTGTGCCTCTTGCATGAGGTTCCCTAGTCTAGCAATTTCCTTGCTCTATTGCTCTTCCAGTTGTTCACAGGGCTTCTGTAGATTCCCTCCGTCCTCTGGAGAGCCTTGTGGGATGGGAGTTCACTAGAGATGACTGCATTAGGGAGGAGGAGACGGGAAACATCAGTTTCATGTTCTGAAATAATCCATGTATTTAAAATTGTGGGAGAAAGAAATGAAATTCTATTACCAGTTTGCTCTTACGCTGCATTAGTGCATTCCGGCTTCCTCAAACGTCCTTGTAGCTTGTCAGTAAATAATTCAGGCAAATGGTTAATTATGTATGTAAGATGGGCAACTACCTAAATTTTCTAAATACAGTAAATAAATATTCTGTCTTCAGAACAAACATACATTTCTCTAACCACAGGGGAAGGGGTGTCAAAGTTCACGAGGCGGATACAGCCCATGGGGTGCTTAAATCTGGCCTGTGGGACCGGTGCCCACGGTGTCCCTGACAGCCAAAATGGGATGCAGGGAGGTCGTGTGCCCCCTGTGACCCTTTTTCGGATTGGACAGCCTCCTACAGCACTCCGCCAGCCAAAATGGGGAGTAGGGGGCTACCCGCGGCCACCTTGCACCCTGTTTTGGCCAGCAAAGTACTGCAGGAGGCATCTGTTCCATTCCCCACCCCCACCCCCCCAGGAAGCCCGCGAAGGAGAACTACAATGCTGATCCGGCCTCGAAGAAATCCAGTTTGACACTCCTACCATAGAGGGATATTGTCTATGTCAGGGGTCCCCAACCCTGCTCCGTGGACCGGCACTGGAATTTGGGCTGCAGCATGCCAGAAATCAAGCTACGCAAACAAGCGAAGCCCCATCCACAGGATGCAGGCAGCATGCAAAACCTCACCCCCTCCAGTCCATGGAAAAACCTCTCAGTGTAACCGGCGCCTGGTGCCCAAAAGGTTTTGGGGGGGGGCGCTCTCTTTATACATTATGGTAAGGATGAAGAACGGTTATTGCCATTTGAAGGCACCAAATAAAGGATGCTTTGCCAAGTGCAGGAGAACTGGAATTTGCAAAGCTCAGGTACTACAGACTGTAATGTAACTTAATAAAAGGCAGCAGAGGAAAGGAATGGAGATGGGGACAGAGAAAAAAGGCAAATTGGTAAAGAACTATGGTGTTTACTTCAGGTATTCATGTATCCTTAGAGATTGTCTGCTATCGGAACAGAATAAAATCTCTTACCAAGAGCTCAACTCCAATGGACTTTTTACCAGGTTAGAGGAGATAGTAGGAGCTGAGAGTCAGGGCATATCTCCAAAGAACTGCTAAAAATGTTAACTGGAAAGATACTAAATAAAAATCTGATTCAGTTTTTGCTCCGTTCTCTATTTTGGGGGATGTTGTGGGAACCCTAGCATGCCACTCAGAGGCTGAGTGCTGTCCTCAGCTTAGTGCAGTTATGGATCATGTCCTAAAACTCTGCTCACAGGTTTGGTGGAAGAGGTAGATAATGATTTGCTTTCTCTCCAGTGGTCATAATTCATCTTAAGGACTCAAAAGAAGTATACATCAACAACCACAGTGAGTATAATGACACTCAAGATGGGGGAGGTTGTGAGTTTTAAAAAAGATCCAATGGGAATTAAGTAAAAACCAATCTGTTGATTCTCCCTTAATTGCATTTGCTTTTGTTCTTGCTTCTCCCTCCCTTCTCCTCTTCCTAAAAAATGGTGATTCCATTCTTTGGACCCGTGTCTGTCCCTTTAACTTACAGTTACATGTACATTTCTACCTTTACACCTTTTTATGTGAAGTCTTCTCTTTGTGAGCAAAGGTTATATGATGGTTAATACTGTTTTTGCCCCTCCTCAAGACTTTAAGACTATCCTTTCATTTTAAAAAATAAATTACTTGGAGGGGTGGAATTAGTATTCTTTCTCTGTGTGTGTGTGTTTGAGAGAGAGAGGTGGGGGAGAAAGGGAGAGAGGGAGAGAGAAATGCTGGGTTTTGTAAACTGAAAATAATAAATAGATCGCAGCTTTGAAAGAGAGTGAAGATTTGGACCTTGGCCATTACACTACATATCCGAGTTACATCATCAGCTTCCCAGGATGTCAAGTGACAAAAGCTGGCACAGCGGTCTCTGTGTGCCCCACAATGATATATAGCTGCTGTATAAAGGTTTGGGATTAAGTAGAGACTATATACTGCAAGGATTAACAATTTAATGCCCTCCGGGATTGCATATTTTCACAATCCCTTGCCGTTGGCTAGGCTGTCTGATAGGCCCCAGAATACCCAAAGATATTAGCATAACCATGCTTTACTGTAATTAGGAATATATGGTCTGAGAGTATTGTTAATCCTACTATTTTCTGTAAACTTTTTGCTACACAGCTTTCCATGATACACAGGCCTTCCGTAGTAGATCTCTATATTGTATGGGTCAGAAGGAGGGTTGAGAAAATACTTACAGACTCCTCACATCCTGGACACAAATTGTTTCAACTGCTCCCTTCAAGACAACACTATAGGGCACTGCATGCCAAAACACCAGATATGGGGACAATTTTCCCCTCGTGCCATCTCTGCTGAACACCTAATTTTCACAGTTCTATCTAATGTCTATGTACATTTACCCATTTTATATAGTTGTACTATTACTATTATTATTATTTATTTATTATTTATTATTATTTCTTCTCATCTTTTCTACTGCCCTTCTTATTAGTATCATTATTATGATGATTATTATCCTTCATTTTGCATGTACACTGAGAGCTTCTGCACCTTGTGTGTCTAATCACACTTGGGTAATAAAGCTAATCTATTCTATTCTACTCCTTCTCTATTCTACTGTACTCTAATCTTGCACATGATGTGTACAAGTGTTGCTTTTTTTTTTTTTAAAGAAATCCAGTATTACTTTGCTGCAAAAATGCTATTGAGAAAACAGGAATTAGTTGAATTGGTCAGAAAATTCAGTGGAATTAAAAACAAGCAGGCATGGAAATTTCCTAGCTTTCTCCAATCCAACCCCTGAAATAAATTCCACACTTTCTTCTGAAGAGCAGTGTCTGGCACCTCATAGGCCCATGCATAAGATGCATAACACATAACACAGGCTTGTTTGATATCTCAGGTTTACTCTTACTGCTGCTTTCTGACTTAATCTAGTTCATGATATGGATATCTGCTACTTGCAAACACACAGGCACACAATGTGAATCACACACACAAAAAATCAAATACCCACTCAGTCTCCCTCAAATAAATAATTATTCTTTTAGGACTTCCCCCACCTCTACCCCCAGTGCTCAACCAGAACAGGTCAAATGAAGAAGTAATCTTCCCCAGCTGAAGCCATTTCCTTCCCACCTTTTCAAAATCCTGCAGGATAACTGAATGAGTTCTGAAGTATATGAAAGTTTGGAATGAACTCCTTAACATTTGCATGCTGGGAACCTCTTTATTATGTAATTATATGCTATCAAGTCACTGTCAGTTCCTAGAGACCCACATAGATATATTTTCTCCATGGTGATCTGTCTCTAAGCTAGTTTTTCATGTCTTTCAACAGCACCTTTATTGCCACTGTAACTGTGTCCATCCACACTGCTGGTGGTCAGCTTCTTCAGTTTCCTTCCACCCTTCCGAACCTTAGTGTCAGGGTTCCGGCAGTTGCCCTAATTAAATCATGAGCCTCAAGCTAAGCTTCAAAAGAATCCAAAATGTATTAGGAGCAACATGTCAGCATTGACCCATATGAAGTCAACTTTGCCACACCTAATTTACAGTCACCTGTGACCTTGTTTCCCCCTTCCCCCTTCAGTGTGTCATAAACCAGATTCTTCAACCAAGCACATGAAGGAAGGGCAGAAGGTACCGCTCCTTCGGGTTTTTCCCTTCCAAAGAGCTGTGTCCAAAGTAGGAGAATTTGAGCCTGATCATTTGTGCTTTGAGTGTGAACTCTTGAGTTGATTTGTTCAACACGTAATGTTTAGTAGAGCCAAAATAGATATTGCTGTGCAGTTTTCTTTCTCTCCCAACCTCGGTGCTTCTCTTCTGAGTTACTTGAGCTTGCTTTGTTGGTGATACAACAAATTGGGAGGGTGGTGGGGGGGGGGGGAAATCCCAATAAGCTGGGGAAAATACTAATAGCCTCAGGAAGGAAGATCAATGAAGATGTTCTTCTTTCTATACTTTTGGCTGTTGCTATAGTGACTGCCGTGCTTCTGTTTAAAGGATCAGCCTGTGCCTAACCTTTGTATATCTCTTCATAGTAACTGGATCGAAACATATCTTAAACTTTATTTTTCATGGGTGTACACAGTTGCCAAAATAGGATGAGACTGCAATCATAACAACAGTTTCTAGGATTGGGCAGAAGCAACTGGGGAAAGCTGGATATTAAAATATATATATATATATATATTCTTGGCTGACTAATAAGCCAACGCAAAGGAACAACTGATCTAAATTTATAACTCCCATGATATTCTTTTTTTCCTCCCTCCCCCAATGTCTCTTCAGTAATTAGCATTTCCCCATGGGCTTTTCTTTTGAGTTTTAGTACCTTGTCCATTTCAGAACAGATCAAGGTGACACTTTGTTAGAGCAAATGGCTGGGGCTGCTGTATTTTTTTCAGCACGAGAGCTTGGCAAATAAACAAATGCATTTTGAAATAGCGCTTCCCTTTAAACACAAAGCAGTAAACCAATTGTAGGCTTATTTAAGTACATCAGGCATATAATGCTTGGGTGTCATTGCCATATGGAAGCTATTGATGCATAGCAGCTTTTTTTGCTGGACTCGAGTGGAATCAGCACGACATTTTTAACAGCTTGAAAAGTTCTATAGGTAGACATAAGGTGGTATTATGGATCCAATATGTGTTATAAATGCAGCTGAGAAACAGAAGTCAGGGAGCCTGAATTAGATTATCATCAGCTCTCAGCCTCTGTTTCAATGGTGCAATCTGATTGCAAATTGGACCTTACAACTGCATACCTATATACCATTGCAATAGCTGCTATAGTATTTAGGCTTATATACCGCCCCATAGCCAGGGGTGAGATGCTGGGGGGTCGCAGGGGTTCAGGAGATCCTCTAGCTAAGATTCTGCATAGTTCAGAGAAGCCCCAAATCTCACTACTGGTTGGCCCTGTCCCGCCCACCCCATGCAGCCTGGTTTGGATGCAGGTAAGTGCAGGGCATGTGTGAAGGCTTGGGGAGGGCGAAAAACGGGCCTCCCAGAAGTTCGAGAAGGCCAGAAACAGGCCTGTTTCCAGCTTCCAGAGAGCCTCCAGAGCCCAGGGAGGGCAAAAACGTCCCCTCACCCTATGGTGCAGGAGGCTGACTAAGCCACACCCACCATGGCCACACTCACCCAGCAACCGGGCAGAGAACCCACTGCTAAAAATTTTGAAGCCTACCCGCGCCCATAGCGCTTTACAACCACCATCTGGGTGGTTTACAATGTTTTGCATATTTCCCTCAACAACTTGGGTCCTCATTTTACTGATCTTGGAAGGATGAAAGTCTGAGTCAACCTTCAAACCCATCAGGATCGAACTCCAGGCTGTGGGCAGAGTTTGCCTGCAAAACTGCATTTTAACTACTGGGCCACCAGGGCCCTATGTTAGATCCAGCTAGGCGAGTATGCAATTTCCCATCCTACTGTACACTTCTGCTATTGCCTGGAAGGCATATTATCCTATCACAACAGCAGAATCTTATTTTTACCCATCAGAGCTTTGTAAGGGTCTTTGCCAAGATCTTTCACATCATTTTGTGATCAGATTCCACCACCCAAATATCTATAGTTGGATGTTATAAACCTAGATGCTGTCTAATACCTCAGAATTTTAATATCAATATGTCTCATTTCTATAGATTAAAATTACCACTGCCTCTAAAGGCTATCATTTTACTTCTAATCTACTATACCTATGCATCTTTAAAAAAAAGAAATGCATGGATTCAGCTAATCATTGGAGATTTGGTCAAAATCCAACATTGATTCATATAGTGCGTTCCCTTTACATGTTTTTGGTCCAGAAGATTGCTTTCTGTAGATGTTTATGTTCTTTTGGGTTTGCTGCCAATGTTTTGGAAATTAACTGGAAGATAATGGAAGAGAATAGTGTACATTTCCATGAATAGAGAATATTTGATAATACTAGACTAGAAACAGATGCCTTCTCCATCAGTGATCTGAAGAATTCACCTCTCTGTAATTGAACAAGTATTTTACTATTGGGAGAGAGAGAAATTCGAACTGCATATAATAATTTATACATTTAAAATCCCATTCTTCTATTACTAAGTAAGATGACTTAAGGTTAATTTAATTATGTAACTTAATATGAATATAGATGTGTGTAATGGTGAGTCAGTTCCAAATCTGTAATGAATATAAGGAACCTGTGGCAATTCAGACATTCATGAACAATAACTCACAGGACTTTCAATGCACTGAACCAAAAGTATGGGACACTGAGAAGCTATAATTCACAGATATCTAGAAGATTAAATATCCCCCATCCTTAACAAAATTAAGATCTAATAATGATTTATGGTATTGTATTTTTTTCCTACTACAGTTTCACTTCCTGAGAACCAGGGCAATATTCCAAAATATTACAACTTAAGCCTTCTATGAATCAGGCTCAACTGGTATTTTTTTTGTTTTTTTTAAATAATTCTTTTATTAATTTTCCCAATTTTAAAAAACATAAAACAAAACTTTATACATTGTTATCAACATCAAGACATCTTTTGCATTTCCTCACATTTTCCAATATATGTATTTACTTATTCCTTTACCATTACATCTTACTCTTACTATAAATCAATATCTTTTATCCTTACATCTCAATCTTCTCCATGGTATATTTACGTATTTACATATTTCCTCATTCTTTTCCTAGTTGCCATTTTATTTTCTTTTTATTTCTAAACTACTCATACGAGGCATCCCAGGCCCTATGATAAATTTAATATTCTCTGTCTTTTATTTTCATCGTTAGCCTCTCCATTTCTATACAATCTATTTTTTTTTTCATAATAACCATGCCTTCTGGTGGAACCCTTTTTTCCTTCCAGAGTTGTGCGTACGAAATCCTTGCAGCTGTTAATATATGTAACATAATATATCTATCTGTTTTATTGCATTTTTGTGTTATTATACCTAATAAAAAAGTTTCCGGATTAAATTCAATGTTCTGATTCGTGATTTCTTCTATCCATTGTCTAATTGTATTCCAATATTTTTTCACTTTCTGGCATGTCCACCAGGTATGAAAATAAGTGCCTTTTTCTTTTCCACATTTCCAACAATTTGGGTCTGAATTAAACATTTCTGCCAATCTAGCCGGAGGAAGATGCCATCTGTAGAACATTTTCTATTGATTTTCCTTGTATGCTGTGGATGTAATTAGTTTGTAATTTGATCCCCACATTCTCTCCCAATTTTCCAGGTCTATATTATGGCCAATATTTTTCGTCCATACCACCATCATCTCTTTAACCACCTCCTCTTCCATTTTAAAATCTAGTAGAAAGTTATATATTCTTGAAATCATTTTCTTTTCCATTTCTTGTAGAATTTTATCTAATTGATGCTTTTCCATGCAGAAACCAAATTGTTGTTTGTCCTTCTGATATCTCACCTGGATTTGCATGTATGGCCACCAATCTATCTTTATATTTTGTTGCTGTAATTCTTGTCTCATTTTTAATCTTCCTTGTGTGTCTAATAGGTCTTTGTAATTCGTCTTTTTCCCCAGATCCATTGCGTTTGGGTATATTTGTGCTTCCATAGTTGACAACCAGTTTGGTATTTTAGTATAATGATTCTTTTTAATCTTATTCCATGTCCGAATTAAGCATGTGTCTAAGCATGTGTCTCTGAAAATATGCATGCTGTTTACATTTCCCATCCCATTGGAAACTATGCCACCTTCTCTGCAAATTGTGACCCTCTATCGACAATACTCTTCTATTTTCCAGGTTGATCCAATCTTTAATCCATACCATAGCCGCAGCCTGATAATACGTTTCCCAGTCAGGGAGTCTAAAGCCACACCTTTCTCTTTGGTCCTGTAACAATTTCATTTTTATCCTAGCTTTTTTCCCATCCCAAACAAATTTACTTATTATTCTGTCTAATTCTCTAAAAAAGGTTTTATCCAATCTTATTGGTACAGTTTGAAAAAGATATAGTATTTTGGGTAGGGTAGACATTTTAATTGCCACAATTTTCCCCAGTAGTGACAGCTGTAATTTCCCCCCACATTTCCAATTCTTTTTTTATTTGTATTATTAATTTATCATAGTTATCTTTTTTAATTGAAGAGCATCTTGCTCTTAACCAAATGCCTAAATATTTTATTTTTTCACACTTTGCATTCCCAATTTTCCTTCTAATTCTTTTTTTTTTTTTGGCTTATCTTTTAAATTTTTAGTCAATAATTTTGTTTTGTTTTTATTAATCTTAAGGCCTGCGACCTTGCCAAATTCCTCTATTTCTTTTTTTAATTTTACTCCTGTATCCTCTGGATCTTCCAGAAAAGATACTATATCATCAGCAAATGCCTGTACCTTATAATGCTCCTTTTTCATTAAAGCCCCTTTGATTTCTACATTTTTCCTAACGTTTTCCAATAAGTTTTCTAAGGTAAGAATAAAGAGAAGGTGTGACAGTGGGCATCCCTGCCTTACTCCCTTGTTGATCTTGAATGTTTCCGTTCTGTCACCGTTCATTATTACACTGGCAGTCTGTGTCGTATAAATTGTCGAAATCAGTTTAATAAATTTATTGCCAAATTGCATGTTTTTTAATTGTTGTATTATGAACTGCCAATTAACATTGTCAAATGCCTTTTGTGCATCGAGGAAGACCATTGCCAATTGTTTTCCTGGGTTTGCTTCATAATATTCTATTATATTCTATACCATTCTAGTATTATTTTTAATTTGTCTATTCGTTAAGAATCCATTTTGGTTGCTATGAATGATCTGATTAAGGGTTTTTTCAATGTTTCTGCCATTATGGACATAAAAACTCTAACCCTAACCCTAACCCTTCTATGAATCAGGCTCAACTGTTGATGACTTCATGAATGCATCCATGAAGTGTTCTTTCCCCTAATATGAACATCGTTTCCTATTCTCTTTCTACTGAGTTTATTTTTATTTCCCATTCCCAACCTAGAGTACAGCCCTAGACTTTTATGATGGTGTCTCATGCAAGCGTTAACCAGTTTGAATCTGCTTAGCTTTCTGAGATCAGCTAAGTTTAGCTCACCTCAAAGGAAAAACCAAATGAAGTTTTTGGCTGAATTTTGACTTCAAATTGCATAACTCAGAAACCCATTTTTTTACATATTTGAGTAGCAAGCGGACATATGCAGCCTTATCATTTTGTCCTTTGCATAAGTGAATAAATTATCTAAGAAAGCAAGGTCAACGAAATAGTAACTGCATTACATTGACATTGTGAATCACACAGAATTACTCAGAAGCCGGTGTTTGTAAAACAACTTTAAAGCTAATTCAAATTGGTTTCTGATTGTGGCTTCTGCTTAAAGTAATTTAACATATTCTCTGATCTGAATATAAAAATAGAACATCTCCTTACATAAAGGAAGGAACAAATTCAGACAGTGTGCACAAACTTGACTTGTAGGCATCATGGTTTATTAAGTTAGAAATAATATGAAATTCTTATGAAATCCTAATTTTCTTGACCATGTCAGTTGTCATGACTTACAAGAATTTTGCCTTGCAAATCATTATTTAGCAAGATATCTGAATTCATGATATTTTTTCTATTACTTTTTCTCCCTGTCATCTTCCTTCCTTCCTTCCTTCCTTCCTTCCTTCCTTCCTTCCTTCCTTCCTTCCTTCCTTCCTTCCTTCCTTCCTATATATCTCACTGTCACTGGATACATATACATTTAAGTTTAGAAATACATTAAAAGGAATTTGATGATTAAGCTTTGCATTGGTATTATATCTAATGAGACAAAGCTGTATTTTTCACACTATAAGACACACTCTCCCCACCAAAAAAGAGTGTGGAAATGTCTGGGTGTCTTATAGAGCAAATGTTGCTGAAGCCCCCCCCCCCGGCCCCCACCCTTCGGCCTCGGCCTCCCAGCAATTTGCCTCCTTGCAGCAAACAGCAAACAGCCTGGTCAGCTTCAGCACAGCCTGATTTAGCACAAGCAGTGATTGGCCGTGTCCCATTTTCGGCCTGTTCCAGGCAGTGGGGATTGCTGCCAGTGGCAGTGATAGGTGACAGCAGCAATCCCCACCACCTGGAATGGGCCAAAAAAGGGACATGCGGAGGCTAAAAATGGGGCATGTGGTGGCCGAAAAAGGGATGTGCGGAGGCCGAAAACGGAGAGGCAGAAATTGGGACGCACAGAAGCAGCGATAGGTGGTAGCGATGGGTAGCGGTGATCCCCACAGTCTGGAACAGCTGATCACTGGTACTCCAGGAGGTGGATCCAACTGCCAATCAGCTGCTCGTGCTAAATCAGGCTGTAATGAAACTGACCAGGCTGTTTTCTACAAGGAGGCAAATTGCTGGGAGGCAGAGGCAGATTTTTTTTTTCTTGTTTTCCTCCCCACAAGCTAGGTGCGTCTTACAGTCTGGAGTGTCTTATGATGCAAAAAATAAATACGCAGTTTCATTTTAAACCCTCCTCCTTTCATTTTAGAAATTATTTGGGCATTTCTCATCAGTATTTTGACCGTATTTGGAAGGCACTGTTTTTCTCTAGTAAGGCTGCTAAGTGCTTGGGATCTAAAAAGAAAAGCTGAATGTACAGGAACATTCACCTAGCATTGGCTGGAACTCCTCAAAACAACCGCATCTTTTCCTAGGGTCATGCAGCATACACACACAGTTCAACATGCACAAGTTGAGCTGTGTGCACGTGTGTGCCGGCTCTAGGCTCATGTAGCCCAGTTCCCTTCTCCCTCCCAAGCTGGACTGCCAAGCCGCAAAGATTGGAGACCACTGTCTTAAGGCCAAGCAAAGGGTATTGAACAAGGTGGATACGTAAATATCCAAAGGAGAATCTGCTGCCATCAATTTCCTAGAAAAGAATTGTTTCAACTCTATCTGTGCCTTCCTCCCCCTTGTTAACTTCCATTCCCTTCTCTTTTACATAAAGCAGATTTCATATTTGCATTTCACTTTTTGGAAGTTTAGTAATTTAATGCAGAATTAATAGAAGAGCTTTAGATTGACACCACTGAGGAAATTCAGCATTAGCACTTGGAAGACGAGTTTTTCCACCCCTGTACCATTAACAAGCCCATTACCTATAATTACAAAATGCTTGAAAGCATAGTATGATGTTTTCATTCTACATTAATGTAAAATGAAACAGGAAAGGAAGTGTGGGCTTTTAATATTTATCACTTAATGCAAAGTCTTGTGGAAGTCAGCATGCACATTGATTTGTGTGGCTTATTGTAATGAGAGTTGAACTTGGCATGGTCTTAAAGTTACCAAATTATTATTATTATTCAGACAAGAAGATTGTACAAATTGATTAGAAAGAACAATGCAGCAGAGTCTCCAGAATAATTCACTGGAACATTTGTAAAAAATTATGTATAGGTAATGAAAAATTGGTGGAAACGTAGAGTGTAAAAAGTAGTCAACATTGAGCAGGTTAAAATAACGTGGGATTTCCAAATTCAAACTGGTAAATTCGGACATGTGATACCCAAGATTTAACTGGGGTTGAAAAGAGGGAAGTCTGGACAGTTGAGGTGGCAATACCAGGAGAGTGTGGAATAAATGACAAAGATCACAAAGTATCAAAACCTGAAAATCAAAAATGAAAGATTACGGCATAAAGTGTCCATGATGGTCCCAGTGGTTATCGGCACATGGGGTGCCATACCAAAAAAAAAAACCCCTTGGGTGGCCTTTACAAAAGCTGCACATTGACAAAATTCCCAAATTACAAAAAAACCCAGACCTTTTGTTTGGATCTGCACAGAACTACACCGATACATCATGACATCCTAGATTCTTGGGAGAAACCCAATGCATATGAAAGTCAACACCAGCTAAAGAATTGGCCCCTCTGGTTTCCCATTGTTAGGTATATTTTATAATAAAAATAAAAAAGCCAAAAGCAGTCCGTGCAAACAACCTTAATAATAATTTATGAAATTTGTATGTTGCCTGCTGCCATCACTCACCCCCAACGTTCCCATTACATCCAGTCTCCCTTTGTGAAACATGTCTTCTTCAGGCTCTGTTTTCTTCTTCTTGCTTACTTGATCCTCCAGGGCGAGCTCTTCTTTGGACTCCCGTATTCCTTGGTTATCAGTGTTGGGTTTGTATCTCAACTGCAGCCAGTTGTGTTGCTGGTCCTGATGACTGGATGGAATGCATGGCCTCGTCTTTCCTTGAGGCAACTGGTTCCAGCCAACTGGAGGCGACCATGACTATGTTAGGGCAGACAGTCAATTATCAAAGTACCTTCAGTGATTCCCTTAACAACTGTGGCAAGAAATGTCATAAAATGACATTTGAACACCTTGCTACGTTGAATTTCCTCAAAGAGTAGCCTTTAGATACAGGTAGTCCTTGACTTATGACCAAGTGAATAAATTATCCAAAAAAGCAAGGTCAACAAAATAGTAACTACACATCACATTGACATTGTGAATCACACAGAATTACACAGAAGCCGGTGTTTGTAAAACAATTTTAAAGCTAATTCAAATTGGTTTCTGATTGTGGCTTCTGCTTAAGTAATTTAACATATTTCCTGATCTGAATATAAAAAATAGAACATTTCCTTACATAAAGGAAGGAGCAAATTCAGCACAGGATTTCTGTTCTAAGTGAGTCAGTTGTTAAGTGAGTTTTGCCCCCATATTATGAACTTTCTTGTCGCAATTTGTCAGAAATGCCATTTGCCAGAAATAGTGTAGGGTCTCCCGCTTGGTCGGGGGGTTGGACTAGATGACCTACAAGGTCCCTTCCAACTCTGATTATCTAATATCTGTTATCTGATACAATTGTTAAGTGAATCACTGCAGTTTTTAAGTTGGTAACATGTTGTTAAGTAAATCTGGCCTCCCTATTGACTTCTGTGTCTTTTCTCCCTCATTCCCTCCCTCTCTCCCATATTAAGATTTGCTGGAAATAATGATGGGAGATAGTTAGTTGCTTTGTTTGAATCTGCCTCAGCAATCAGCAGCTGGCCAATCACATAAATGCTAGCTTTTATCTTTCCTTTCATGCAAGTATGATTTCCTGTATATCTTAGCCTGGGGTTTGATATCCAGTTCAGAGGTTGTGCTAATTGGCTCATGACACTGTCAAGTTGGACGTTAATATCTGTGCCTTCCATGCTGCGGGCTGAATTCCTTTTGTTTTAGTGGACCTCAAGGAATAGGCTTCTCCATTGATTAACACAAAAGAAAGCCACCAGCCCTGTCCCACAAGAGAGTACTCGATTGTAATCCACTGATGCTTTACCTATCGGTTGCCACATTGCTCCTTCACATTTCACCTGCCAGTTTAGTCAGCGAGACAGAAAACTACTGAAGTGAGGAGAAAATGAGTTCTGAAAAATGAGAAAAAGACAAAAGTAAAAAGGAGACCTACAAATACAGAATAAGAAGAGAATTGGAACTGACAGGACTGGGGAAAGACCAGCTTGGAAAGTGAAAGCATGACATGCCATAAAGGAAAGGAAGACAAGGGGGATGGAGTTTAAAAGGGCAAATGAGGAAGGCAGGAGAAAATCCTGAGGAAAAAGAAGGATGCTTTTTTCCCCCCTTACAAAAGGAAGACTAACTGGCTTGCTATGACGCTTCTTGTTATAGTGAAGGAAATCTGAATAAACACCTTTAAAGTATTATGTTTATTTCTTTAAACAAGATTCTGTGGTTTGGGGGATTTGAAGACAGACAAAGGGGTGTCTTTTGAAACTCAGGATATGTCTGTGCATCCTCTCTAATTACTCAGTTGGGATACGGTTAAAGACTTGATTGGAAGAGTCAAGGAAGAGTTCCATTATAGCCCCTTTGTGGCATGCTTGGAGTTGTACATCCAACAAAGAAATTCCATGGAAGGAAGGAAGCTAGAAGTCTGGCAATTTGGTCATTCATTAACCACTGTGAATCTCAAATATAATTCATTAAGCCTTTTAATTGGAGTTCCAGAAAGAGGTTCTGCTTGTACTGCGAGAAAAGAATAAATTCCTGTGAATTATGAAAAGCATTTAAAAGCCATCGCTAAGTGCTGCCTGTAACAGTAAAATTCAGCTTTGCCCCTTTCTACAATCAGATTCATGCAGGAATAGAGACCATCCTTGTAGCATCTTGCACCCTTTGATGTACCTCTGAAGTTAAAGCTGAGATGTAATTGATGGGGATTAATCAAGAAAGGACATTTGGCACTTTCTGAATTACGTGTTGAAATCACACTGATAAAATATATAACTGTTGTTGAAAAGGAACTTCCCATATAGCTGATCTCAGAAAACAGCATTACAAGCCTTCAAATAATAAGTTTCTTCAGTTATAATTCAAGTCAACGACCACTGAAAATCTGGGAACTTCTGCCTGACAAACAGGTATCCTTTTGCTGAGGTAAAGCTGCTTCTTGCTCAGGGTGAAAAGTGTGAATGTCTTCACACATGCATCACTCACGGTTGCAGTGGCCAATTTGAGGTACTTCAGTATTTGATTAATTGCGTTTCGATGTCCTTATCTACCTTCAGCTCTTGGTGAGAAAAGGTTGAGGTGATAGCTAGACCATGTTCATCAAGATGTAAATGCAGGACAGGTAACTTTCTGTTTTATATCTAAGGAGATCCTTGCTGCAATCCAGCAGAAGTCTTAACAAGTCATGAACAAGTCATCCTGTGATTGCCTATAGCAAACTGGTTACTGTTGTGTAATTTGTGCAGAACAGTGCTGCACAATATAAAAATTCGGAGAAAACATGGAGAGAAATTGGAGCTGTCCCTATAGCATAAACTGACTTTACAGACTATGCTAAGCCAAAGTGTTGGAGAACTCACAAGGATGAACCATGAAATCCTAATCCAGCTAGAATGAAGTAGAATGACATGTATTTTTAAGCATGTCAGAATCTTATGATAAGATTTTGTTGAGGGTTCTAGAGGATGTGTTACAATTTTGTAGTATTTGAGTTCTTCCAAACCCCTTAGACTTAGACTACTTTGAACATGTTCCAGCACATCTTCTCTCCTATGCTGGGTCCTGCCCACTACCTAAGCTGTTCCTGCCTATGATAATTATTTGGGATAGGGTCCTTAAGCACTTGGCGTCACCTGTAATTCTTCACGTACTGCTACTGAGAACCCAATACTACAAATGGTTGTCTTAGAATTTAGAACACAAGGATAATCTCAACCAATATGTTCTTGGTGCTTCATGTCATAAGTCTACATACTGATATAGTTTAACATCCATTCCATGCCCAACAGCATAAATATATTGTTTTGTTATCTTTTGACATCAGTTCAAAAGGAAAAAAAAATGGAATGTTTGCTTTCAGTCCCAAACATACTTTTATGACATTGGATCCTCCTGCCTGAGTGGGAGTGGGAGTAGACTTCCAACAGAAATATAATTTCAGAGTAACCATTGCATAGTAACTGTCATTTAAAAAGAATGCAGGTTCAGTTCATGTGGAAATGGAATGATGATATGCGCAGCACTTTTGCTCCATCCCATCAGGGTTCTTGTTAGCTTCTACAATAGAGGATGATCAGCACCAGAGAGATTTTTCATGAAGACCCTCCCCAGTTTTGAATTCTGATTTTGAAAGATACTAAATTGCACAGACATCTCTCCCAGAGAGAAGAAACATCCTTTGCGCTGGGCCACTGTTCATGGCTAGACCAACACAAGGAGGATGGAAGAGAGCCAGAGTTAGTGTGTTTATCACTGTTTTTTTTTCTTACTGCAGAGCTTGCATAAAATTAAAGTTGAAAGCTACTGTACGGCTGTCATCTTGCAACACAATTGCTGGGAAATGATGAAAAAGATTTGCATATATCCAGCAGTTTCTGCAATATATATGGCAGCTGATACATCTAGGCTTCCACCCCCAATCTGTTGCTTCAATGAATCAGGCTAGAAATCAGACCATGAGTTGAAGTCTCACCTTAGCCATGAAGGCCCCTGGGTGACTTTGGGTCAGCCATTCTCTCTGAGCCCAATCCACCTCACAAGGTGGTTGTTGTGGGGAAAGTAGGAGGAAGAAGGTGTATAGATTATGTTCACTGCCTTGGATGGTTAGTAAAATAATAAAGGCAGGATACAAATAAATAGATAATTTTCTCTCAACCTTGTTCTTCTCATCTACGAAATGGAAAGGTTGGCATCAACCTTCCAAGAACTCTTGCGGTGATAACAAGTTGATTTCTGTGAAATATTTGGAACATATTATACTAATGATGTTTCAATGTTACAAGAAGAATACAGAACCCAGTAGGTTATAAAACAGCAAACGACTGATTTGTTCCAACCAGAACTTAGTCTATCCTTCTCAGCATTGTTTACAAAACTGGCAGATTTCTTCAGTTTGCTCTCCTCTGTTGAATGTATTGGATTACAACTCCCATTGTTCCCATTGCGTATGGCTAAAATCAAGAATTATAGATATGAGAATCTTCTTCATCTGGAGATATCAAGGACCGTGTCTATGATCTGAGTAACAGTAAAAGTATCTGGGCCTGGCCCAACTTGGCGGTAGCAATCATTTAAATTAGGTTGATCTCCAAAAAGATTAGCAGACCTAGTTAGAAAACTGCAGGGTAGGCTAAAATTGAAAGAAGAAAATAATGGAAAATATTTTGTGTTATATTACCAAGAAAACAATAGGCTTCCAGGAAACTGCCAGGAGTTGAGTTTAATTCAACCACTAAAGCACAATCACGACCTGCAGATTTTTGAAGAACCCAAATATAATATTGTATTATTTGAAACCAAAATACATCAAATAACCAATGACAACAACTAAGTCCTAGAGACAACCCAACACAATAGAAATGAAAAGGAAAGGCTTCCAAGATAGATACGAATCTTGCATTACTAGAAATTAAGCACACTCACAGATACTGTGCTTTATTAAATAGAGTTCTATTTGATATAATTTTGTTGGCAATGAAAGTTGGCACACCGAAGTTTGTTGCATCTGTCTGGCTCTGTATTTAAACCACAAACCATGATTACATTTCAGACCTCAGCCTAAATGCAAGACTTGGCCTTGCAATTCCTGTGTTTCCCATCATTGGCTATGCTGATTAGGCTTGAAGGTGCAAGAGTGTTACACTGGACACTTGTCTAGGCTCGCATCTAAATGAACATATAAAGGACTGGTCCATATGATTGTTATCCCAGCAATTACTATGCAACTAGCTGGAGAACCTACTTAGTTATGGGTACAGGCTACCTTGGTTGAACTGTCAAGATGTTTAACAGTAAGGCGAATGGTGCTTTGACCATATTTGCTGCTTCTCAGTCTCATGCAGAGAGAATGCTTGCCACTACTCTAATTCACCTGAGATTGGGTCAGGCTAATACTGTACATCTTAGTTCTTCCCGCATAGACTTGGCAGTTTCTTTTATAATGCAATATAGAGAAACCATCAATGTAATTGGTAAAGAATGGCAGTGTCTGAAAAGTGCCATTTGCTACAATTCAGAGCTTCTGCAATTCATTTGTCTAGAGGTCTGGCTTGATGACATATTTTGCTTTGAGACACACAGCACAGGAGGGATGATTGCTTTTTACTGGATTGAGCACTGTAGGTAAAAATTGAAAACTTCTGATACTCACATAGTTCTTGTTCAAGAAGTAGAGGTCAAATGCTGCCACCCATATTAAATCTCTCTCTCTCTCTCTCTCTCTCTCTCTCTCTCTCTTTCTCTCTCTCTCTCTCTCTCTCTCATAGCGTAATGACTTATATAATCAGCACACTGTTATTATCTCATGTTCATTACAGCCTATTTAAACAGGATAAAAATCCTATGTAGAAATTGCTGCACATGTCCATAGACTTTGAAATTCTTTATAGATGACTACTTTTAAAACCACATGCGATGCAGCTCTTTATCATACAGTACTTCAGCAAGTATCATTTTCAAGCAGGCAGGCACAGAAAGGAACAATCGAAGGCCTCCTTTTAAAAATGAGAAAGGGAAAAAGGGAAATTAAAAAAGAAAGCAAAGCAAAGCAAATGGAACCAGTTTCGTCGAATGGTAAAATCATCAGCTTAGAAACCGGGTGACTGTGAGTTCTAGTTCCAGGTGGATTATTTTGGACCAATCACTTATCCACTTAACAGAGTTACTGTGTGGAAAATAAGGGGAAGGAGTGTTATGGATGTTTGTCACCTTGAATTACTTATAAAGGTGGGGTGAAAATCTAATAATTAAATAAAATCTGTCAATCACATTTTGCTCCTATCTTACTCAAACTAGCATAGGTTGCATCCTATAGATTGCTCACAAAAGGAATGTGTTCAGCAACAAAATAGCTCATTCATTGTATAGAGGTCTACATTAATCTATGCTATTGTTCCATGGTTGTATAGCTAGATTTGTTTGTTCTGGAGATATAAATTCTGTCATGGCAAAATTTATAGATAAAATAGAGATATGTAGAGATATCATCAAAAATCTTTTTCTAAAAGTAGAGAAGGCAGCTAAGTTCAAGATCATGTGAGATATTAATACCACTCTATAAAGCCTTAGTAAGACTACACCTAGAATACTGCATCCAATTTTGGTCACCACACTATAAAAAAAGATGTTGAGATTAGAAAAAGTACAGAGAAGAGCAGTCCCCTTATCATCAACCAGGATGATAAGGGGCCTAGGGCAGTGGTGGGATTCAAAAATTGTTGCCACCGATTCGTTGGACATGGTGTGGTGGACATGCTTTGCACACGTGCACACACTTTGCTTGCGTGCGTGTGCCAAACGCTCACTTTGCGCAAGCACAGAGGCCTTTGTGCAGGCGCAGAAGCATTCTAACTCACCTCCTGCAAGCCTGCATGATGCCAGTCGCTTCAGCAGCTGCCATGCAGCACTATTTTGTGCCACGCAAAGCAGCTGCGTTTTAAATTCTGCCGATAAAAGTGAGTATGGGAGCTCATGTGGGTGGGTGGGCCCAACAGCAGAGCAACAGAGTGCTCCTACCAGCTCTCCAGAACCAGGCAAAACCAGGCAAATAAAACCACCACTGGACTAGAGATGAAAACATATGAAGAATGGTTGCAGGAACTGGGCATGGCTAGTTTAGTGAAGAGAAGGACCAGGGGAGACATGATAGCAGTGTTCCAATATTTGAGGGGCTGCCACAGAGAGGAAGAGGTCAAGCTATTTTCCAAGGCACCCGAAGGCCAGACAAGGAATAATGGATGGAAAGGAGAACAAGGAGAGAATTAACCTGGAAATAAGGAGAAACTTTCTGACAGTGAGAACAATAAACCAGTGGAACAGCTTGCCTTTGGACATTGTGGGAGCTTCATCTCTGGAAGCTTTCAAGAAGAGATTGGACTGCCATTTTTCAGAAATGGTGTAGGGTCTCCTGCTTGGGCAAGGGGTTGGACTAGATGACCTACAAGGTCCCTTCCAACTCTGTTAATCTAATCAAATTCTGATTTTCACTCAATACAGAAGAGGTTTTAAAGGAAAATGCAGACATATGTCTTCTCTTACCCCAGCTCCAGGTATAGTTGTTACAATTTAAGATTCATCTTTGAAACTAGAACAATTTGGACCAGGGGTGTCCAACCTTGGCAACTTTAAAGTCCTGTAGACTTCAAGTCTCAGAATTTCCCAGCCAGGATCAAGATCCTATTTATCTACAGATCCCAGCCAGGGGAATTGTGGGAATTGAAGTCCACAGACCATAAAATTGCCAAGGTTGGACACTTTTGATTTAGACTAAAATCTAAAGAGTTAAATCACAGGGAGATTAATGACTGGAACTGGTGTGAGGATGATGAAAAACAACAAAAACAAACACCAAACCAATAACCGAAGGGCAGAGAAATATTAAATTAAATGATCTCATTCTATAGAGGAAGGTAACGTTAGCTGAGACTGAAACACCCTGCAGCGACAAAGTCTTTCCAGTAAATACTGCAACTGGGAATGCCAGCAGCCACTCTCTTGAGTCAAGATGGGAACAATTGTGGTTTCTGGAGACATTTAAGCAACAGGAAATGAATTATAGTTACAAATGTGAAGCCTTGATTATTCTAATTCTAATATTTGACCTCTCCTGCTCCAACAACAGGTCCTTAAAGATAGTAAGTCTGCATTTATTATTAAAAAGCAGGAAATTATTTCCTTTAATCTAGGCAAAGCCAAAGGCTTGGGCTGCCTGACATTCCTCAGATAATTTTGCCCTTCTCTGCCCTGAGTTCTTGGCAAAACTATTGTTTGAATTAGGTGGTCAGAAAAGGCTTTCTGGAGCTAACAACTAATTCCACCCCCCCAAGACAAATTGTCATCACTGTCATTTTTTGTGAAGAAAAAAATACACTGGCACTTCACCTAAGTTCTTCAGAAATCTTGTAGCTTTTGTTGAGAAAATAGCTTTATGGCTGGCAACTGATTTCCATTATTCTACTGTTCAGTTTTGTCCAATGTATTAGGGTGATGATATCTGGGCTGTAAAAATCTAGATGACCCCTAGATGGCAGCACCTTTTGTGTCTTTGCTGCCTTCTAGTAGTTGAGCCCAGTATGGAAACTTTACTTAAATGTTTTTTTAAAAATAAGATTTATTACAGGATCTATACTGCCAATAAAAACTAGAACGTATGGAAAATAATTTGTGCCCCCTCTAACACCTGCTAAAATGTGCCAAATCATTTATAAGATCCAAGTTGTAATATCCTACGTTTCCAAAAGATGAAATGTGTTGGAACAATTCTGCTAATAATTGAAGTTTACAAAATGAGGAAGAGGGAATTGGTCTTCCATCTCTCTTGTGTTCTCTCTCTCTTTCTCTCTCTCTCTCTCTCTCTCCCCCTCCCTCTCTCTCCCTCCCTCCCTCCCTCTCCCATTCTCTCCCACCAATATATAACATAAAAACCAGTTTGTTGCATCTCAAGTTTCCCATCCTGGTGCCCTCTAGGTTAGATGGATCTACCCCTCCTCAGAATTCTCACCCAGCATGGCCATTGCTTGTAGACCAACACATCTGGAGGACCTAAGATTTGGGAAAGCTTCTGGAATTCATGAATCTACTTCGAATGCCCCTATTAAGATTACAATCACATCAGTTCATTTATTCTATCCCAAGTGAAGAAGATGGGGAAGAGACCCATAGTGTCATTAAACAACATCCCAATTCCTTGCTGTAATTAGATTTTAAAATAAAGCTGTAGGCAATATTTGCAAAAGTGTGACTGATCATGTAACACCATATAAGTTATTGGCACCCAACAGCTATGCGGCTTTTCTTTCCCAAACTATTTTTTTTAAAACCCATCCTCTTTCAAATGGTCCTGTGCACCTGGCACTGGGAAAACACTAATTTTATTTAATTTTTAATCAGAGAGCTTGAAACCACCACTGAGCAACACTTGACAGTTGGAATGCTAATGACCAATGGATTGTGATTACTTGCCTCAAAAGGGCAAGGAACAATGGATTCACACAGAGTTGTGGGATTCTGGTTAGTTAAAGTAAAGATTCAAGGCACTAGGCCCTCTTGCCTTGTGAAAACAATGTGGATTTTACCTGTTGGGCTTGCCTTTTTTGATTGTTCCCCCTCAAGAATATTCTCTCAAGTATTGTGTTATGCAAATGATTTTTGGGGTGTATGTAAAAAAAAATGCCCCTTGAAACACTTGGGAAAGCTCAACCACATTGTTCATTTCAGATTAAAAGATCTAATTTCTCTTTGGTTCCCGTTCTCTTTCCTACTGACAGATGAATACTCTTCCTGCTATTTAACAGTAATTTTTTTATATGCAAACTGGCTACTAGTTCTCTTTAGGCATTTGAACTCGTACATTTAGTTTATTATCTTCATGCCATCACATGTATTCTTTTAAAACAGAGAAAACCAAATTAAGACCATTACTTACTTGTGTCAAAAAGACCATAGAGACCATTACTTACTCGTGTCATCACTTTTCAGAGTGATTTGTAAACAGTTGTTTGTTACATTTGCAGTAAGAATGCCCTAGGAATTCGAACAAGACCTGGAACATAAATTAGATAGCTAAATTGCCCACTGTTGCCATGCTAGCATGGTTTTTTGAATAAAGTTGCTATTTTATTGTTCTCCTTTTGTGTCACATTATCTAACAGAATTGATATAATTATACTCTAGCCAAGGTGAAGAGCTTGAATACAAGTGAAAAATCCTTCCACTTTATGCATAAATCTACATCAATGAAATCAGAGACCTTGTCAAGAAAATAGAATCAGTGATGATGGGCTATAAGAAAGTGAGAAAGAATGAACCTAACTTCTAACAGCTTCATCTTCATTTTATTATTCTATTTCTTTATTTCTGCCAGCATTTACAGTATTAACGGAAGAAGAACAGAAAAACTGGGTAGTTGTCTTTTTGGTTTGATTGCTGTGCATATGCCATTCGCCTGGGATATTTCCACCTATTATTTTGTTGCCCCACCACCATTTTTTTAATAGGAATTTTTGGTTTATTCTGAAATGATATGAATGTGAGGCTCCTCTTAAGATGCAAACTGGTGACTGCTTCATGCCTGTACATACAGATTCTCAGATGTTGATGGCTTGGGGCTGAACTGAGCGGATTCCTTGAATAACATTGAGTTTGTTTAAATATAAGATGACAAAGAGCTTTCTCTTTGGAATTGATTCTAGATTGGTTGTTCCATGCATGTGAGTTATTGCTTGCAGCTCTACATCAGGCTTGTCCAACCTTTCACCTTCCCTGGGCCACATTAGAAGATGAAAATTTGGTTTGGGCCGCACATAAAATAAAATAACAGTAACGATACCTGATCATCCAAAAAAACCATAGAAAACATTTTTTTAATAAGATATCATAAAAAATAGTCAACCAGGGAGAAAGGAACGTGGGGGTGGGGAGAGAAAGCTCGCCCACCTCGCGCCTACCTCTCCTCCTGCAAATGGCCTGGATGGATGCAGCAGGACTGGAAGGCAAGGACCGGGAGGCTCAGTGCAGCAGCAGCAGCGGCGGCGGAGGCAGAAGCCACTACAACAGCTCCACCGGCGGTGGCAGCAGCGGCAGCAGCAGCAGGAGGTGGCGGAGCAGGACTCTTGGGCTGCGGCTGCCTCGGCATGAGAAGCGCTCTGACGGCTCCCGCCTTTTCTGTTGCTGTTTGGCATGGCGCTCGCCTCGCCCCACCTCGCACTTGCCTCTCCTCCTCCTCCTCCTCTTCCTCCTCGCTGGCTCGTCCTCTTGGGGTGGGCACTGGGCCGCATTACAAGCCGACCTGGGCCGCATGTGGCCCGTGGGCCGCGGGTTGGACAAGCCTGCTCTACATCTAAGATCAAACGTGGCTTCCAGGTATCTTGCTAATTTTAAAAGGCTTCGGTAGATTCGACTAAAGATTAGACCAAAGAGACCTTGCTTCCATCCATCGAACAATGATAAACCACCATTTCAGGTTGCATCGTTTTTATTATTCGATCCATTGAGCCAATGTGATATAATATATGAATTTTTGATTCCGAATGTACGGTGTGTTACCAGTGTCCAAGACAATTACTAATTTGGAGTTAGAATTCATAATTGTGGGGAGGGGAGTACACCTCCAAGCGCTGACTTGTGTGCAGAAATACAATAGCACTGGGATATTTTTAAAACAATTTCTTTGCAACAAGAGAGAGATTGCAAATTAGGGAGGAAGGTGTCTTGGGATTACTGCATCAAGATGACAAGTGACATTCTACTTAAATTGCCACCAGTAGTAAATTAGGCCTATTGAACTCTTTAAAAATGTAATGGGATTACATCAAGAGCTGGATCAAGGGATTTTATTTTATTATAGTATTGAAGATGATGGACAGAAAATAACTTAGTGTAATTATTCATATAGCTTCAGCAATTTGCCAATGTTTTGTGCTGCACAAAACATAAATTAATTGGTTAATAATCCTATTCCATATTTCTTTGTTAAAAGGGTGATGGGAGGGTTGAAGATCACTTACTGTCTTGATAATATCCTATATTCTGTGATGTACTTTGTACAGTACATAATCACATTCTGTTCTCATTGTATCAATATAGCAAGAAGATGCCAGTTTAACAGATAACAGATAATCAGAGTTGGAAGGGACCTTGTAGATCATCTAGTCCAACCCCCCCGCCCAAGCAGGAGACCCTACACCATTTCTGACAAATGGCAGTCCAATCTCTTCTTGAAAGTCTCAAGTGATGGTGCTCCCACAACTTCCAAGGGCAAGCTGTTCCGTTGGTTGATTGTTCTCACTGTCAGAAAGTTTCTCCTTATTTCCAGGTTAAATCTCTCCTTGTTCAGTTTCCATCCATTATTCCTTGTCTGGCCTACAGGCGCTTTAGAAAATAGCTTGACCCCTTCCTTCCTGTGGCAGCCCCTCAAATATTAGAAGACCGCTATCATGTCTCCCCTGGTCCTTCTCTTCACTAGACTAGCCAAGCCCAGTTTCTGCAACCGTTCATTGTATGTTTTAGCCCCCAGTCTCCTAATCATCCTGGTTGCTCTTCTCTGTACTTTTTCTGGAGTCTCAACATATTTTTTATAACGTGGTGAACAAAACTGGATGCAATACTTTAAGTGTGGTCTTACTAAGGCTTTATAGAGTGGTATTAGTACTTCCCTTGATCTTGATTGTATCCCTCTGTCAATATAATTTAGGATTGCATTAGCTTTTTTGGCTGCTGCTGCACACTGCTGGCTCATATTTAGCTGGTTATCCACTAAGACTCCAAGATCCCTCTCACAGTTACTGCTATTGAGCCCGGTTTCACCCAGACTATATGTGTACTTTTGGTTTTTCTTGCCTAAGTGTAGGACTTGACTTTTCTCTACATTGAATTTCATTTTGTTAGATATGGTCCAGTGTTCTAGTCTGTCAAGATCCATCTGGATCTTGAGCCTATCTTCTTGGGTGTTAGCTATTCCTGCCAGCTTAGAATCATCTGCAAATTTGGTAAGTTCCCCCTTCTATTCCCTCATCTAAGTTGTTAATGAAGATATTGAAGAGTACTGGGCCTAAGACGGAACCTTGTGGCACCCCACTGCTTACTTCCCTCCATGTAGACTTAGATCCATTAAGGACTACTCATTGAGTACAGTTTGCCAGCCAGTTATGAGTCCATCTAGTGGTGGTGCTATCTATTCCACTTTTTTCTAGCTTATTAAGAAGTGGGTTGTGGTCTACTTTGTCAAATGCCTTGCTGAAATCTAAATATATTATGTCCACAGTATTTTGCTGGTCTACTAATTTAGTCACTGTGTTGAAGAATGAAATAAGATTGGTTTGGCATGATCTGTTTTTAACAAACCCGTGCTGACTGCTAGTTATTACCTTACTTGTTTCTAGATGTTGGCAGATCTGTTTTTTTATTATCTTTTCCAGTATCTTCCCGGGTATTGATGTTAGGCTGATTGGTCTATAGTTACCTGGGTCTGTTTTTTCCCCCCCTTTTGAAGATGAGAACCACATCAGCTCTTTTCCAGTCCTCTGGTAGTTCCCTGGTGCTCCAGGATTTTTGAAAGATATGGTGCAGTGGCTCTGAGATGACCTCTGCCAGCTCCTTTAAAACTCTGGAATTTAATCCATCAGGCCCCGGTGATTTGTTTTCATCAAGATCAGACAGGTGTTCTCTTACTATTTTTTTGCTTATTTTAACTTTTATTTCTGGTCTGTCTTTTACAGTTATGTTTTTGGTGGGTTGAGCTATAGTTTCTTTTTGCATGAAGACGGATGCAAAAAATGAGTTAAGCAGTTCTGCTTTCTCTCTGTTGCCTGTTATTTCCTTGCCATCTTCTCTCTTTAGTGGACCGACTGTTTCCTTGATTTTTTTTTCTTGTTATTTATATGTTGGAAGAAACTTTTTTTTATTATCTTTGACTTTTGTTGTAAGTCTTTGTTCGTTCTGAGCCTTTGCTCTCCTGACTTCATCTTTGCAGATTCTGGCTATCTGCTGATATTCTTCCTTAGTTGTATGTCCTTCTTTCCATTTTTTGTACTTGTCCTTTTTTTCTTTCAATTTGCCAGAGAGATCTTTGTGCAGCCATGCTGGTTTCTTCTTGGATTTCTTGTTTTTCTTTCTCAGTGGTATTGTGCTGGTTTGGGCTTCTATGATCATACTTGTTAGTTTCCCAAGATTCTTTAATTGTTTTCCCCTTTAGGATTTTCATCCATGGAATCTTTCCCAAGTTCTCTCTGAGTTATCGAAATCAGCTCTTTTAAAATCCAAGATTCTGGTGTCATTATGTTCTGTTGCTTGTGTTTGTGTTATGTTGAATTCTAATATGACATGGTCACTCTCACCCAAGGTTCCTACAGTTTCAATTCCCTCTACCACGTCTTCTCTGTTTGTAAGAATTAAGTTTACTTGCATATTGATTTATTTTCAGCACTCAAAATATAGTCAAATACAATACACAATATATACAATAAATAAGATTAAACATCCCTGTTAATGGCCTTGTGATCATGCATTCGGGTGGAATAACAGTGCATTACAGATGGGAAAACACTTTATGGGGTGTTGGGATTCAACTTCATTAGTACAAGTGAAAGAGATAAACACATAAATACATGTTATGGAGCAATGCTGAAATATATTCATTTCTACCAGCCACAGAATCGTTCCATGTGTATCTTGCATACAACTTACCTATCTATATTTGATTAATCTCCCTTACTAGTTGAGAATTTCTGTAAAAAGGCTATTGAAACTATGTAAGAACCCACATTTGAAATTCATTATAATAAATGGACTAAAGGAACAGTAGGAAGGAGGGATATAATAGCCTGGGTTTGTCCTCTATGTTAAGACATATAAAACCTAATGCAAACTCATGTGGTGATGTATCAGCACCATGGACAGTTCACCTTCAATCTAAAAATAAAAGCCAAATACCACTCTCATCACGAAATATCTAGAACTGTAAAGCCCACAAATTTGAAATTTGGCATGTTTGTTCCTCTTGGCTTCTAGGTGCTTGCTAAGAAAGGATTTTTTGAAATGACCATCAGATCATTACTATTTCTTAATACAATAATTAACATGCTCTGATGCTAAGGAGTTCTATTCCAGAAAAGAACTCTGTTCCAACTGCCAGTTGCCTTCTATTAACATTCTCTGATACTAAAGAATTAGACATTCTACTCCCCCTCCCCACCTGAAAAGACCTCTCGTCCAACTGCTAGTTGCCTCAAGATTGCAGAAGAGCAGTAGGTAGCATTCTTCGCCATCACGCTCCATTTCCTGTAGCTGTAAAAGTCAGCAGCAGTCATGGTCTTCTTGAGAGGACCCTTGGTCTTTGCATCGCACTGAGGTCTAGTGATGTAAAAGCCATCTTCTCCACGGCAGAACAGCAGAGGGTATTGGAGAGCTCAGGAGCGGTCTGGGGCTCCTTACAGTACTAAATGTCAGTACCTCACCAAATGTCTACGCCTTCGACCTATGGAACTGCTTCCAGACTCAAGGCAGTATGAGCAATATTCCCTTATGTGTTTCGATCACTGACCACCACTGAGCCAATGGATAGTGAACTGGATTTCTCCTGCATAGGCCGATCACAAAGTTTCATCATAGAGCACGAGTATCCAGTTAGTGAGTATATAAACAGTACAGCCTATGATCTAAAGTAGGTAAGCAAATCTGCTCTATCAAATGGCACACAACTATGCATAATGCTCAACAATGCTCCCGGAGATGGTGTATATCCAGCAAAGAAAGCTACAAACATCTGTCTGTTAGAGCAATAGGACTCAGAGTACAGGTAGTCCTTGACTTACAAGCACAACTGAGCCCAAAATTTATGTTGCTAAGCAAGACATTTGTTAAACGCACTGGTTTTCTTTCTTCAGTACCAATATGGTATATCCAATAAAGTTTTACTTTGGGGAATTCAAAGCTCCTGAGAATGTTTCCTTCTTTTGTGTTCACTTGTCAGACAGCTGACACTGTGGCAAGAAAGGACATAAAACAGGGCAAAAATCACTTAACAAATGTCTCACTTAGCAACAGAAATTTTGTGCTCAGTTGTGTTCATAATTTACCATAGAAGAAAAGACCATTTTGGGTGGGGAGGGGTTGACTAAGGAAGTTATGAACATCAGAAAATTGTGTCTTGGTTTCAATCAGTTTTTCTTCAACTGCTTTTAATATGCAAAACATTGGCAGAGTTAGTTAACTATGAGTTAGTTTTGATCCTCTCTCCCAGTGCAGTTGCAATGAGAATCTTCTCCCTTCTGGTCTGGGACTTGATAATAACTCTTCTCTTGCAGTTACCTTCTTGTTGCAACCTCAGAGTTCCTCTTCCCTTCTCTCATCATAATTCCTTCTACAGGAGGAAGACATGTCAGATGGGCACAGCTTTGCATTGGATCCTTCCTATCTCCAAGCATCGTTGTTCCTCTTTTGAAAGGCAAAGGCATCAGGCTGGAAAGCTGGAGACTGGGAGTTCTAGTTCCAACCTACCTCCTTAGGCCCAAAAGCCAGCTGGGTGTTTTTCAGCCAATCAATCTCTCTCAGCCAGATCTGTGTTGCTGTGGAGAAAACAGGAGGAAAAAGGTGTGCTGGATATGTTTGCCATCTTGAGTTATTTCTCAAAACAATATAGGCAGTATATAAATGAATGAATGCCAGTGTTTAAAATTATCAGCTGCATTGTGTAGCTATTCCACCATTAAGCAGACATTGTCAAACACGGATACAGGGATGTTTGCACATATCTAATGACCTTGTTTTAGCCAACTGCAAAATGTTTCAATAGGATCACGAAACACTGACTGTTGTTACTTTCCATCCCAGGACACGTTAGCTTAGGATGATAAGCATATAAGCAAAACTTGCAAACTATCATATGCCTTGTTCTTTGTTCTTTGTTTATGAGTTCTTCCATATAAGGTAAAACTCTGCTACCCCCTGTGTGCTCCCCCTCCCATTTGAAATAGAACAATAAATGAGGTTTTGTGCAAAGCACTCGGGGCTCCTCCTGCTGCGGCTGCTGCTGCCTGGGTCATTCCATCTGCCCCGGGTGTGAAGTGCTCCCTCCTATGAAAACAATCGGATGTCTGGTGTCAGTTATTGGTATTCACCCTTGCGAGGGTCCCTCTAAACTTCTTCCCTGTGGGGAATTCCATAGGCAGCGAAAGAACGCAGACGGAACAACGGACCGGTCGCTCGCTGCGACAGCATTGTTCTAAAATCATTCTAGTTGCATTAAACTACGGGTGTCAAACTCGCCACATCACGTTGCCCCACGTGGCGTTCTGTGACGTCTTTCCCATTCGTGGAGGTGGGATGAGTGTGGCCTGCGCATGATGCATTTGGCCCATCAGTTTGACACCCCTGCATTAAACTGATGAATCTTGCTTGACAGAAAAGCACTGATTTGTAACCCACTTCTGTGATTCTGAAACTCTACCCTGGGCCATGCCTCACACATGCTTCTCTACAAACAGATGGAACGGCCAACTAGATTAGATCCATGTCTACCGAGTCCAGTTTTCCATTCCTACAATGGACAAAAATATGTCTATCACACATCAAACAGGACGTGAATGCAATACCACCTACCTGCAATTGTTTTCCTATCAATTAGCACCAAGATGCCTGTTGTGCCTGACAAAGAAAGAAGTGTATTTTCATCACGGATAGGATCCATTGGTGGTCTAATTTCAATAAATTTCCCCTCACTTTAAAAGCATTCAGATTTATAAGTACTATCACAATTTGTACAAGAAAATAAAATGCAGCAATGCACCGTATTAAGTAGTTTTATCCGAGTCAAAACGCCTTCATGGCCCCTGAATTGCCCTTGATTCTAAAATGATAAGAAATGGTTTTCTATATTTTCTCCATTCCATACATACTTTATAAAGTTCAATCATTATCCCCTTCTGCTCACCTTTTTTTTCTTAAATTGCAACCATTGAATTATAACTTTTTTTTCACACATAGATTGTCCTAGCCTTTTGTTCACTCATTTTTGCACCTGGCACCTAGCACAGTGTTTTGGCAAATGTTACTATGATGTTCATTTTTACTAATGGAATATAATATATTCCAAAATAAAAGAATCTGAAACTTGTAGAAAGGAATTAAATGTCCTCTCCCCACAAGTAATTTAGGTAATTTTGACTTTCCACAAATATCTGCCATGCTAATACTAGCATATTACAGAGTAGGGCAAGTTTTAAAAAATGTACTTTGGGATGGGACCAGTGGTGGTATTCTACTGGTTCAGCCTGGTTCTGGCATACCGGTAGCGCTGAAGGTCAGCTGGCAGAGAACCAGTTCGCTCTGAGTCAGATAATAGATAACAGATAATCAGAGTTGGAAGGTACCTTGTAGGTCATCTAGTCCAACCCCCCTGCCCAAGCAGGAGACCCTACACCATTTCTGACAAATGGCAGTCCAATCTCTTCTTGAAAGTCTCAAGTGGTGGCGCTCCCACAACTTCTGAGGGCAAGCTGTTCCATTGGTTGATTGTTCTCACTGTCAGAAAGTTTCTCCTGATTAAATCTCTCCTTGTTCAGTTTCCATCCATTATTCCTTGTCTGGCCTACAGGCGCTTTAGAAAATAGCTTGACTCCTTCCTCTCTGTGGCAGCCCCTCAAATATTGGAAGACTGCTATCGTGTCTCCCCTGGTCCTTCTCTTTACTAGATTAGCCAAGCCCAGTTCCTGTAACCGTTCACTGTATGTTTTAGTCTCCAGTTCCCTAATCATCCCGGTTGCTCTTCTCTGTACTTTTCCTAGAGTCTCAACATCTTTTTTAATAATGTGGTGAACAAAACTGGATGCAGTACTCTAGGTGTGGTCTTATTAAGGCTTTATAGAGTGGTAATAGTACTTCCCTTGATCTTGATTGTAAGAGTCTCTCCGACACTCTGCAGTTGGGCCCACCCACCCACCCCTGCTCCTAGGTCCTTTTTAACCTCTCAACTGGCAGAATGGATTGCTGTGCTAAACAGCTGAGAGGCGCAGTAGCTTAGTTTTTATTGTTTTACCATGTGTGCAAAGTTGCATGCGTTGCGTGACTCACACGTTCCCCCGCCCCCCATGCAGCCATGCCCACCAAGTCACACCCACAGAACCAGTGGTAGGAACTTTTGAATCCCACCACTGGACAGGACAGCATGCATTCCTAGTCAGCATATGCACTTGTATTCTGCAGTAAAACAGCATTATGGAGCTAAGCCATAGTGGCCATAGTGGCATTACCCTTCCACATCCCTTCCTCCCTGCTATTTCAAAGAAATAACAGTAGTCTCAGTGAACCAATAATTTGTTTCAGTATAAGGAAGTTATTTATGTTCAAAGATTTGGGGGTTTTATATTCTCTTTTCATACCTATTTTTCAAAAACTCATTCGCACCGTCCCATGTTTCGCTCTAAATATCATTTAGTACAGAGAAATCTCATCTGATCCAGGACAATCAAATCAGACTTTATTTTATGCAAAATAGGGGAATAGGAGATGTAGTTATGAAGACCACTTTTTAAAAGTACGTCTTACTATTGCTTCCTAACAAATAGACATAGCCTGCAACCTTAGTATTCCCACCCTTTCTCCCGTGGGATTTTGGGAGATGCTTCCTGCGTGTTATGTAGCAGTTAATCAGTTACAAACCCATCAAAAGAGCACGTGCATCTTCAACAGGAGCCTGGTCCATAACACTTTCTTATCAAGATGAGAGCATAGAGCATGCATCATAAAAACTCGGGACACATCTGCAGTGCCACATCTCAATTGTATTTGCAATCTTCCCCTCTGTCAGTGGTAGCAATACTAATAAAGCTTTAGACACAGGCAAGCTTAATCTGCTTCGAGACAGAAAGCGGTAATTGGAAATAATTAGGTAGCATAGCCTAGATGCAAATTCCATTGAATAGCGGGAGGTCTAAGGCTTTTCAGACAATGGGATTTTATGCAAGGTAGGGGAATAAGTAGTTGGTCTAATTCTTCTTTGTTTGGATAGTTTTCCTGCCCTGCCCCATTTAGCAATAGCAATATACCGCTTCATAGTGCTTTTCACAGCCGTCTCTAAGCAGTTTACAGAGTCAGCCTATCTCTCCCAACAATTTGGGTTCTCAGTTTACCCACCTCCGAAGGTTAGAAGGCTGAGTCAACCTTGAGCCTAGTGAGATTCAAACTGCCAAATTTCAGGCAGCTGGCAGTCAGCAGAAGTAGCCTGCAGTACTGCATTCTAACTTCTGTGCCTCCATGGCTCCTTAGGTTCCACTCTACCATTTAAGTTCCACTTTATCCATTGAAACTCAAACTCTAAAAGCTTATTAATTAATGACTTATTGCATTTTTGGTACCAGGGACGAGGGGAAGATGTGTTATTCCTGTTTGGGTGTTATCTTCTCAGGGTGCTAGATTAAATTGACTGACTCACCTTGATACGATTCCCCTTGACAGAATTGCCTCAAGCTGCAAAATATCTGGGGTCAATTTTGCTGCAGCATGTCAATCATCTTGGCATCATTTCCTGAGCTTGTGAACTTTTCTCAGATAATTTTGTATCTGTACATACCTGCAGATAGATCGTCAGCGACTTTACCTAAAAAAAAAAAAGGTGGCTATTATTTCATCAGAATTGTGCCCATACTTCAGAAAGCCCAGGTAGCAAAGATCCACCCTTTAGATGTGTGGACTTCAATTCCCAGAATTCTTAGCCAGGGGCAGCCATTGATGGATATTCTGGGATTCAAAAACTAGAATCTAGAAGAAATCAAGTTAAAAAAGATGTTCTAGCTCAGGGGTCTCCAACCTTGGACACCTTAAGACTTGTGGACTTCAACTCCCAGAATTCCTCAGCCAGATTTGCTGGCTGAGGAATTCTGAGAGTTGAAGTCCACAAGTCTTAAAGAGGCCAAGGTTGGAGACCCCTGTTCTAGCTGGTTCTATTTTCTGTGCATTAAGACCTTGTTAACTGAAGTAAGAGAAATTGTATAGTTTAAAATTATTTGTAACACGTATGGAGGTTGGGGTGAGAGGAAGAGGTTTAATTTGGTTTCTCTAAACAGGGTATACATCAGCTATACTATCCTAGCTGTCCTGGATTACCATCTTGATGTTAATTTGATGTTAAATATGCAACTGGTTTATGCAAGATCAGCTCTTAGGTGTGGGTATACATATATTTGAAGCACAATATAATTTCCTGCAATAGAAAATTAAATTTTCTAAAGAAAAGATGACTACCATTATCTGTATGCTATTCCAGTTTTCAAAATGTTGTTTGCAGATCACGTTAAGGGAGGGCTTACATGGAGAAAAATATATTCAGTAAAAAAAAAAAGAAGCCAATCCCTGTTATGGCATGATACAACTAGAAGATTTATAACAGAGGGACTCTGCTTTGGCTACCTTCAACATGCATGTAGTACATTGCTATGCAAAGCCAGTAATGAAAATTGTATTTTTGGATTTAAACAGTTATATTCCACTCAGGTGTGGGATTCAAAAATCCCAGCAACTGGTTTGCTGCCCCGTTGCTGGGTGGGCATGGCCACGGTGGGCGTGGTCTACTGGAACTGTTTTTTGCCTTTCCCAGGGTTTGGAGGCTTCCCTCAGGCCTCTGAGAGGGCAAAAATGGCCTCCCCCAAGGTCTGGAGACCCTCCAGAAGCCAGAAACAGGCCCATTTCTGGACTTCTGGGTCTTCCAGGAGGGTCATTTTTTTGCCTTCCCCAGGATCTGGAGGCTTCCCTCGGGCCTCTGGGAGGTGAAAACAGCCTCCCCCAGGGTCCAGAGGCCCTCCGGAAGCTGGAAACAGGCCCATTTCTGGACTTCCGAAAGTCCTGTTTTTCACCCTTCCACAGCCTTCACGCAGACCCTGCACTTATCTGTATCCAAAATGGGCCACGTGGAGACTTCAGGGAGGGGCCAGCCAGTGGGCGTGGCCAGCCAGTCAGTTTAACTATAAGTTCAGCGAGCCAGGTGTAAATTTAACATCCAGTTCACCCAAAACAGTCTGAACCAGCTGAATCCCACCCCTGATTCCACTAATCCCTCTTCTTCCACTAATATTTCCATATGGAGATGCTAATAATCTTTTGTTTCTTTTTTTTGTGTAAAGAAAGCTTGTGTTATTTTCTAAGATGAGGCTCTAAATTTGCTTTGTGTTAAATCCATTCTTAATGCAAACGGAAAACCTGTATTGGCTGGGATATACAATCAATTTTTCTTCCAAATGATTTTCTCCATTAGCTGTGTACACAGCACAAAATAACAGGGGAAAAGGTGCAGGATGGTTTCTCCACGCCACGAATAATTTATCGAAGGGGCTTTAGGCTGTCTGTGAAGGCATATCCTTTCTAGGGCAACTTTCACAATATGCATAAGCAAAATAGAAACACGAACATCCAAAGGGCACAATCACAAAATGCTAATCAAATCTGGAGGTAATAATTTGAGTATATGTCTAAAATATCAAACTGACATGACTCTAAAACCCATTTAAAAGCCAGGAATATCCAATATATAGAGAGCTTTAGATTAAATCCAATTTAAATCCAATTCAAATATTTCTTTCAATATTCAGTTGATGGTACTGAAAGTTACCAAATGATCCATAAGCACTAACCAGAGTTGTATAAAAGTTGTGCCATCCATTCATTCCTCCTAAGTTCATCTTCAAGTGGAAACCAGCTGTTTTCCATTTCAGATTTAGGCCTGAAGCTGGATAAAACCGGACTCAAATAATTAGTATAAACTGAGAGCAGGTATTTATGTAATTATGTATTTATTTGTATTCTTCCCTTATTATATAGAGGTTGGGGACCCCATTCTAGAGAACAGAAGACCCTTAGAGCCAATGTCATCTCTGTGCTAATTTGTTACCTGAATATCCTTCTTCCTGAAATTCCAGCTTTAATCAGAAGTGAGAGAAGAATCAACCTTCCTCTTTCTCCTCCCTGTTTGTTACTTGTATTTCAGATGAAAAAACTGAAAGTTTTTTCATCTAAAGAAGGAAGAGTTGTGGAAGATCTTTCCTTTGGCTACTTGCTAAAATAAGCATTTCTCCTCAGGGAAAACATGCTTTGAGACACAAAAATATATTTCCTATTCTTGAAGGACCTGTCAACCTTATGAAGGCCTCGTGCCATTATCAAACAGAAAATGTTAACTAAAGTCACCTCAATCCGTTTTTCATTAGCTTATATATTAAAATAGCAAATAGTTCAAGCAAAGCATTTTTCAAAATTTGAACTGATTCTGGTGTTAGATTTTTCCCCCTCCTGGAAATTTCAAAAAGGGCTATGTATGTTTTCAGAACTGTAAGAAACATCCACATTCTTTGTCTCTGAACAGAAAATGCAACTTGACTTTCCTAATAATTTTCACTAACAAATGAGTTTGGGTTAAATTTTCTATTTCAGCTGATTTTGAACTGCAGGCCTCACATTCGAGTGAAACTTTTTTTGTATTAAGTGTAATTGAAAATTGTTTGCTTCAGTACAATAGCATGTTTTCACTTGGGCTTTTTGGGTGCATATGAGGTATAAATCTTGATTGTTGTGGGTTTCATTAAACAAAGATAGAATGAATATAGAATTTGGTTTTAGCAAAATTACTGTTAACTGAAGAATTGTTTGGCAGGTGTGATACAAATGGCTTTTGTAGACCTGGGATAAATGCCTTCAAGTCCACAGACATGAAATTTATTCTGAAGAGCTGTCAATTATCTTTGAGGAGTTTCAGAGGCCCGAGAAGCTGCCAGAGGGCTGAGAAGAGCAAATATGGCCTCCCACTTAAAGAAAAATTCGGATTTTGGTAGGTTTTTTTTTTTTTTTTTACCAGTAAGCCTAACATCAATACCAGAAAAAGCAGATGATCAGACAGGTGATTTGTTAGCATTTTGAACACAATGCAATGTTTCATAAGCATGGCTGTGTCAAAAGCAGGTCCCGTGAGACAAATTTCACCTCCTTTGACAAGATAACTACTTTAATGGAGAATACTGTGGATGTAATCTGTTTCAGCAATGTTTTTGACAAGGTTCTATATGACATTCTCATTGGCAAGTTCTTAAAGTGATTTGGATGGCACCACAGGTAGATTCACAACTGACTACTGAACTACATTCAGAAGTTCAACACTGATGAAATTCCATGAAATGGATAAAATGGAGGGTTAATTAGAATGAATAACATAGGTCTGTCTTTTACAAGGAATTTGCGAGGAATTTAATATCTATCAGAACCCATGAACACAAAAAAAGAAGGTAGCACAAGGTCTGTTTTAACTAATTTCAATGAAGCCCTTTGATTATTTCACTATATCAGAAACAGATGTTCTGTACGAATCTCATGTATGTTGTTGTTAAAACCCATGTGCCAAGAAATGGGAATAATATTTTTTAGATGCTATTTAATTGTCAGGTTGCTATAGTAATAATGACTTCTTTGAGGTACTACCTGGAGCATAGCAATACAAATTCACAGTGAAGTGATTGGTCAGGGATGTTTGGGTTAGAAAATATAGTAGCCAAAAGGTATCAAGACTAATGAGTCAATCACATGTTTTTGAAATAGTCCTTTGCCATAGATGAATTTTTAGATAAAAGTGATATATCTTAAAATTAAGCCTTTGCATGTTCAGGTTTGACAACAGGGTTTGGCTTATATTCCTTTGTGGGATTTGCCATAATGATTCAGAACAATGATAAAAGTCTGTATAAAATTCTCCACATCTTTCCAACTGATCAATATGGAAAGGTTGAAAATTTATTTCCATCAGTGCAGTCTTCATTGTGCAGGGCAGATTTCCTAAAGGTTTGTTGTGAATGGTTGCCTTCCTTAGGAACCTGTCACCATTAGGAGAATTCTGATGAGGAAAAAGGCCCCATATGCTTCCTTTATAAAAATAACAGAAATCTTGACTGTTTTGTAAAGCTATGTTAAAAGAAATATAAGACAATAAAATCCTTTTATTGAGGATCAATGGTTGCTAATTACAGAGAGGGCTTTAAATATCCTTCGCTAGAAATCCTCAGACAGAGAGATGAAATTATTATGAAGGAAGAAATGTAAAGGATTAAGGCAAGACTTTTCAAACTTTTTCAAGCTGAGGATCCCATTTAAAAAAATCGCTGTGGTCCCTCATCAAGAGGCAAAATATTGATGATAGAACCTTGGCTTTGTTTGCGATGCCCATTTTTTTTCATAAGATTTTCATGGAACCCTAGAGGGTTTATTCACGTATACTTCAAAAAAAATGGTAACTTTAAGGCTCCTTAAGGTTTTTAAACTTTTCAAAACTGCCCAAATGAAAGAAACTTGGAGCCAATAGTATTGCCTCCCACCCCCCCTTCAAAATACTCTGGAGTTTATCCTTTTCAATGACTCAGCCATCTTTTATATGCTATTTTTTTAAAAAAAAACAACGCTCATTCTCCAAGGCTTTTAAAACTGCTTCATTTCTCAATGCTGCATTTGGTTGCTCTTTTATAATTACTTTTCATCTTTTGGCAGTCTTGTTTATTTATTGTTGTTTACTATGGTTACATTCCTCTTCTTTGTGCACTGCCCTGGAAACATTTGTCAAAAGGCAGCATCAACATCTATTAAACAAAGTGGTTTCCCCGCCACTCCCTCTTGCAGCATCATGCTATATGGGACATAGCTCACTATCATGATGTTAATGATGAGGGAACAGATGGTGCTATCCCATCTTTGGTTGTTCTGTGTGTCTGTATATAGTAAAGATTTTTGCTTTGCTGGTTTGATTTAATGATTTCCTTGGTTGAGTTGAGTACAGGAGGAGGAGGAGGAGGAGGAGGAGGAGGAGGAGGAGGAGGAGGAGGAGGAGGAGGAGGAGGAGGAGGAGGAGGAGGAGGAGGAGGAGGAGGAGGAAGGAGGAGGAGGAAAGGCAGAACCTTTCCTTTAATTGATGAAAATTAAGAGGCTGTCTTGAACTGATTCAACTTCTTGTGCTATCCACTCAGGATTATTAACCTTCAATAAGTTCAATAATAATTATTGGCCAGTCAATAACTCTTCCAGGTTTTCTAGATATCCAACCTAGACCTTTCTCCATCATAAAGATGATGCTCTATCATCAAGAGACCTTCAGTCTCTCCCTCCTACCTCTTTAGGTGGTTTTCCAACTGTTGAGAGCCAGTTTGGTATAATAGTTAAGGCGACAGGGTGGAAACTAGGAAACTTTGAAGAGAGCCAGATGATTGTGGGTCAGTTTTTCTTTCAATCCCAGAAAGCAGGCAAACCAGTTTTGAAAAACTTTGCTAAGAAAACTTCATGGACTAGTCACAGAAGCAAAAACATTCCAGCCATGCAGTAGACTACTGTGTATACTTTGCATGCAGAAAAATTCAGGCTTAATTCTTCACATTTTACTGGGATTTAAAAGCATCCATTAGCAGACGATGCAAAAGAGAGCTTCCTGAAAGTGTGCAGATATAATGCTAAATGGTACAGCCAGTACTAAAGTGGATTCACACCTGGTTGAATGTAGCTTCCTGTGATGGTTGGTGATTCTGAACCCCCATCAGTTATAGCTCACATTTTATTATATTGCTCCAAAGCTTCAATCCTATGAATGAGCCCACCACTGGATTTAATCATCTCTGGATTAATCGCTCTGGATTAATCTCTCTCTCTCTCTCTCTCTCTGTGAAGACTGGGATACATCCTGCTTAGCCAAAACTACACAACAACATTCCCACTGTATCTGCAGGGATAACTTGTGGAGCAAAACCATCCCCAGGAATTTCCTGTTTACACGCATGCCACATTGTGCACTTTCCCATATCCTTCTATAATTTCTGTGAACATCCTAGGTTAAGAACGGCAACTGTTTTTCCCCCCAAGGAAACCCAATTCTACATCAAGTCCTAAGATAATGTATTAAAAATCTCCTCGGGTGTTGAGGTTGAAGATAAACCTGGGTGGGAGCAAAACCCAGATGTTAGTATGTGTGCAAAGTAGGTAGTCTGCTGTGTGCAACTGGCCAAGTTAATTAGTCTAGTAATGTGGTTTTGTTTGCTCTGCACTTAATAGCAGCATGGCAGATGTCACACACCAAAGTGTCCGTTTTACTGTGGTGCTTTATTTTTGGATGCAGTGACAACAAAGCGAAGCAGCTCGACAGCTGTCAGCAGATGCACTGTTGAGGATCACAAAATACATTTGGAAGAGTATTGCCTCTGAAAAGTCAGACCAATAACTGGCAGCATAGTCAGACTCTTTCAGCTCCGTTCTAGGGGATATTTCAAAAAAGTTAGAAAATAATAAACGGCATGGCATAAAACAGAACGGTGTATGAACTGGACTGCAGTCTTGCATTAACCATGAACTCAATAGATTGCTTTAGATAATGCATTTTCCCTTGATCTGAGCAACCTGATCACCTATATCAATAGGTTTATATGAATTTTGCCCATTGGAAGGACCCTGTCAGTCCTTTGCGGTAGACCAGACTAGAAAAAGAAAGTTATAAATCAAATCTGAGATTTGATTTCTCCAATTCCATGTGTTGTTAAATGAATCATTGCTATTAAGGGAATCATGTGGTCATTAAGTGAATCCCGCTTCTTCCATTGACTTTGCTCGTTGGAAGCTGGTTGACAGTGATCACATGACCCTGGAATATTCCATCCATCGTAAATATATGTCTGTTTCCAACTACCCAAATTTTGATCACATGACTGTGGGGAATGCTTCAATGGTTGTAACTGAGGATTGGTCGTAAGTCACTTTTTTCAGTGCTGTAACTTTGAATGGTTGTAAGTTGAGGGCTCCTTGTTTGGCTATTAAGTCATGCAAGAAAAGGAGGTAGAGACTTACAGGTAGACCAAAATGTTGAGGCAGATCTATTTATAAAGATTAACTTGCATATCACAATAGGCATATACTTTTTTGGAGGACACAAGATTTCAATCCTATTAATTTGTATTGATACCTTCCTTGAGTTCCCACTCAAAGTCACAGGATTGGTGATAAAAAGAGAACTGGGCGAAATCCATGTAGTCCTCAACTTAACAACTTTCATTTAGTTATGATAATCAAAAAAGTGACTTACAACTGGTCCTCACACTTATGCCTGTTGCAGGATTTCTAGGGTCCTATGATAAAAATTATGATGCTTCTTAACTGGCTTGCATTTACAGGAGAAGTACAAATGTCCAAAATAGTACCAATCACAGTATTTTGGAAACAAATAAAAAATGGGAGGGGAGTCTCAGGAAACTTGGCCAATAGGGCTGCTGTAATAATTCAGGTGTGACAAAACCAGGTATTATTATGAACTTTATTGATTAGCCTATAGGCCATATCAAAATACAAGGTTCAAACATGTTACATTATTTTATTCTCTTTTACATATTTATGTATTAAATTATTGTATTTTACTTTATTCTTGTTTTAAATTGTTTTTATAGGATTTTATTGGTAATATGTGTCTGGACAAAACTCAAGAGCTTGGAATTCCTGGCAGTGAGAAACAATTGGGAGACAACTGAGAGCATTAATTAAACACAAATGGCAATCTTTTTATAATATTATTCTGTGATATTACTCTGTGAAAGCCCTTAAACACAGTTATTGGTTTAGATTTCTAGGTTCTTTACACCCACGGAGACCCATAACTGACAGTCTTGGAAAAAAAAGAGAGAAATAGAAAACAAAGGGATGATCTGACTAAAACCAAATAACTTCTGTTTTATCCACGTTCAGTTTTAGATGGTGGGAGCATATCCAATCCAAAATTTAACCTAGGCAATTGGAAAGAGATGTCTACCCTTCATCATTTAGAACAGGGATCTCCAAACTTGGCACCTTTAAGACTTGTGGACTTCAACTATCAGAATTCCCCAACCAATATGGTTGGCTGTGAAATTCTGGGAGCTGATATCCACAGGTCTTAATGTCGCCAAGTTTGGAGACCCCTGATCTCGGGAAGGAATAAGTACAGGTGAAAACTTTTGGTGTAGATATGCTATTTGACTTGGAATATGAAATCAGAAAGCCTGGAAAATAAAAGCAAAAAGAGAATAACACTGAGCCCCAAAGACTACTGGAAAGATAAATTATCTTAAAGAGCCAGTTGGTTTAGTGGTTAAGACACCAGGCTAGAAACCAGGAGACATGAGTTCTAGTTCTGCCTTAGCCATGAAAACCAGCTGGATGACCTTGGGCCAGTCACCCTCTCTCAGCCCAACCCACTCACTGGATGGTTCTTATGGGGAAAATAGGAGGAGGAAGGAATATTGGGTATGTTCATCCTCTTGAGTTCTTAATAAAAATAATACAAGTGGTGGGATACAAATTAAATAATGGAACCATTCCACAAAACTGACAGCACCCTGTAACATAGATGAGACTGAAAATATTAAAGTGTTGTATCTAGACCAGGGATATCAAACTTGCCCCCATCCCAGTTTTAGCAAAGGGGGAAAAAAGTCACAATATGTCACATGACAACATGACATGAGTTTGACATCCCTGATCTAGACCAACAGGGGAACTCAACTATTATGACCATATTTGGTGGTCCAAGGTCTTTAGGATTTGTATCTGGTAAAATGGTCTATTTTAAAAAATGGAAGACAGCTCTAATAACATTAATAGTGATGATAATAATTTGGTTTGGCCACCGAAAATCCATGAGCCCTCGAAGATTATCTTACCACAAAATCTGATTGGAAAAGCCCATGAGATAGATAATTCATAGAACAATGAAATGAGAACCGAGAAAAACTATTCTTTTAAGAACTTCAAAGGGAAGAAACCAACATATCTGAGAATTAAGCTTTTTGATCTCAACTCTGTTTAGGTAATCTCTATAAAAATCTCCTTTTTTGTGAATGAAAAACTGCTGGTAACCTTCTATCGCTGCACCATAGAGAGTATTTTAACTTACTGCACCAATTGCACAGTGGCAGATAGGACAGCACTCCAGAGGGTTAACGTCATTGCCCAGAAGATCATTGGTTGCCCTCTCCCCTCTTTGGAAGAGCTTTATAGCTCCTGCTGCCTTAAGAAAGTTCAAAACATTCTCAAAGATCCATCTCATCCTGGGCACCCTTTTTTTGAACTGTTATCATCTGGCAGATGGTACAGGATAATAAAACAAGGACAAATAGAATGAAAAACAGCTTCTATCCCAGGACAGTAACTATATTGAATTCTATTGTATAGTGCAATGTTAATGCAATATCAGGTTTTCAGTTCAATTGTATAGAATGTTTGTGTTTTGTTTTTATAGTTATAATGTACACAGAAGATGTCATTTAATTTTGTTGTAGGAGGTGCAATGAGAATAAACTAAACTAAACTAAACAAAAAAACTTTTTCTCACCAACATGATCCTTTGGCTATGGTGTTGGACTGAGGCAGATCCAGATTCAAATCCTCACTGGGCAGAGGCATTCAAGATTAGGGCTGATAAAACATCAAGGAAAAATCCACTTGTTTGCACAAAACATTTAACTGGATAGAGAGAGATTAGTACAGGGGTGTCAAACTTGTGTTCGTCACGGCGTCATCATGTGATGTATCAGAACTTTCCCCCTCCTTTGCTAAACCTGGTGGGGGCAAGGCTAGCACATGATGCATCAGGTCCGCGGGCTGCGAGTTTGACACCCCTGGATTAGTACATCAAGGGAACAATTTAAGCAAGACAATTCATCCCCACAAGTTGCCTAGAAGGGATTTGAAGAATCTATCTTCTTCCAGTCAACGATGTCATCTGAATTACTTGGTGAAGAATTAGTTGCCCCTTCCCATATGCTGGGAACCATCCTGGCATATGGCACTAGAAGAATCATATTGACAAGTTTGTGGGTGTTGGAAATCAAAATCCCCCATCTTTGCTTTTCTGGCAGAAGATACAATGAAAAAGCTGGACAGTGTAACTTCTACTTGCAGTTGAAGGCATCTGAGGAATGATTGGTTTGTCAGCATTGACAGAACTTGCTTTGATTGACATATCGCTCCCATAAGTCCATGACACCATGAGTGCTAAAGCTAAGATATGCATGAGAACTACCTCTGAAAAATTGAGTATGAAATTGTGTATAAAACTTAGGCAACTTCAAGCATTTAATAAGGCGTGTGAATTTAGAAGAAAAACTTCTCAACGTGAAGAAATGTAGAGGGAAAAGCCAAGATGGAGGATAATCTACCTCCTGCAGCATCTGGCTTTTCAATCAGCCAGTCCTAATGTCAGAAGGCACAAATTTCCCACATGTAGAACTGATTCCATAGAGTGAGACAATAACTGTAATTCTGCAGATGTTGCTAAACTAGACCCCCCACCATTCTGTGTAGCATTGTCCCATCTACAGGTGGTTGTAGTTCAGCAAATCAGGGCTGTACAAGTGACCCTGCTGTTGATTCAAGAACTTACTGACTCCTTGAACTTTAGGAAAGCTGTGGCAGAGTGTTCTTGCTCGTATTTCCCACTGGAGTCTGGATGCCCACTGTGGAAAGAGTATGCTGACCTAATGGTTAAGTCTTTGGACTAATCCAACAGGATTCTTTCTTATATCCTTAAGGGAACAGACCCTTCTAAGAGAAAAAAAATAAAAGATAAACTCTATTGATGTTTTTTTTTTAACGATTCTCCCAGTCTCCCTAATACAGCTGACTTTCCCAGGTGTGTGTTGTAGATTTCTAATTGCTGCTGCAACCAATAACCTCTGGCTGACCTTTGGTTATATGATCTGGTTGTTTTTCTATACAGAAGGTATTGATTTCTTTGCAAACAGATAATCAGTAAATATAAAGAGTGCCATCTGCTGCTGACATAGGAAAATAATGCTTATGTCGGAAAGATTTGTAAATGCATTCTTGGTTGATTTAAGGCCAGTCTTATTGTATGCTGGGTGTCCCATTCAAATAACAGTTCCATTCAAAGAGGGATAAAATATTAAACAAGAGCTTTCCATATCAGTTTGTGAAGCAATCATTTTTCTTGGTGATGGTGGTGGTGGTGGGGAAGAGATAGACTCCCCTTGACTTATCTCTTTGACTTCTGAAGAGCTGAACATATTTACCACACATAGTGGAAGCTATGAATGAGCTGCAGCTTCCATCTCTATGTCTAGCATAACAGTGGCAGCCTTTAAAATCTGTAGGTATCTCCATCTGGATGGAAATAATATGGAACATTTCCAATATTGCAGAAGCATTGAGTGAAGAAATATATTTTGATACATCACTGTTGTGACCAGTGTACCACAATAATTATAGGTACCACACTTAGATATACAATATGCATGGGAAATGGGAAAATTTCATATAGAGTTAGATTAACGCTGGATCTAAATGGCTCTTTGTTTTAAAAACTGTTTGTTTGTTTGTTTGTTTTAACCTGTTTCCAGCCTCCAGTTTTACTGAAATTGAGCATGGCCAACTGAGGAAAGCTGCAATAGGATAGACTGTTCCTGGCTGTGATAATGATATGACAGAGCAGCAAATATCTAATTGTGAAAATGCCATGAAGGTGGATTGCACTGATGCTGGTATTTAGTTTCTGCTGTGCATTGGTTTAAGAAAGGAAGCGGGATGCAGAGATCTATAAATTGCATTGGAAAATAAAATGGGAAATAATTGTGTTTGAATAATCCTACTCTTGTTAGTTATGCAAATATGAATGGAAGGTGTTTTTAGCCACCTTGAATGAGGAAGGGATGGAGGGAGGGAGGAAGGAAGGAAGGAAGGGTTTGCCCTCATTCCATTAAGAATTCACATTGTCCCTACCTTCAGAAAGTCAAGACAAGGGTAAAACATTCATGGTAGTTGGATACTTCCCCAGTGCATGGTGTTCAGGTCAAGGGATGTAGATCTATATGAAGGGTGGGGGGGTGTCATTTGACTGCATGATGCAGTTTTGAAGAGGTTAGCTTGTTAAATTTTTACTGTTAAAATGGATGCTTGTAGGCATTGTGTGCCTCACTTGTACTTTGTACAGCAAAAGACGTTTCATTTTTCTAAGAAGCTATGTCCACACCTACTGGAAGCCAGAGCAGTCCCGTATTTTGTATTACAATGGCTAGATTGCCCCATATTCCACCTCTTTGCCCATCTTTGCAGAGAGATGTCAAGCCTTCTGGGGTCTCCGAAAGAAAAACTAGTTGGCACTCCTTTTGATGGCAAAATGCTTCAACCCATAGTTGTCACCTCACAGTAATTCAAATTCTGCCCCCCTGACATGGGCCACCTCTCCATGCCTATTGGGGAGAAGAAGAAGAAGAAGAAGAAGAAGAAGAAGAAGAAGAAGAAGAAGAAGAAGAAGAAGAAGAAGAAGAAGAAGAAGAAGAAGAAGAAGAAGAAGAAGAAGAAGAAGAAGAAGAAGAAGAAGAAGAAGAAGAAGAAGAAGAAGAAGAAGAAGAAGAAGAAGAAGAAGAAGAAGAAGAAGAAGAAGAAGAAGAAGAAGAAGAAGAAGAAGAAGAAGAAGAACAACCAACTTTATTGTCATTGTACAAGTACAACGAAACTGTGGATGCACCCCAGCAACTGTTTGCAATACAATAAAACCAAAGCACTTAAAAATGAAGATAAGAAAAATAGAGTAACCCACATCTCCATTTGCTTTGTTGGCTTGCTTTGTTGGGATTTTATCTCTGCTTTGTGCTTCAAGAACACTGTTATTATGCCCCCCCCCCCACCCAAAAAATCAATAAGTGTGAATTATGCACTGGGCTAATGCTCATGCTGATCCCTTCAGGTCAGTCAAGAGTATTTTTAGGAGAGGGGTACAAGCACACACAAAATCTCTTTGGTTTTCCTCTTTGAAAGAAACAGGAGCCAGGGGCTTCTTTTTGAGTGAAAGGTCTTTTCTGTGCTTTGGGAAAGGCGGATGGCTTGCTTGTAACACAACTGTGCAAAATGCACCCACCTCGCGTGCCACTGGCCAAGAAGCTCGCTGCACCACATACTCATTTGAGTGATAAACCCTGTCAGCTTCGATTTACAGCAGCCTGGTTTAATGCAGAGCTTACCAATAATTTGTAGTGATCACTGGATCAATGGAGATTTAGTGCTTTCTATCTGGATGAGTGCAGCTAAAGGGTCCAGCTTGCCTTGCTGGATATTTTCCTTCCTCTCATTACCCTCTACCCACAAATAAAGTCTTTCAAATTTCAGCTGAGCTCTGGCAAGGCTATTTGAAAAAAAAAAGAAAAGAAATGAAGACTTATTTGAGTGTTAAGTTAATGCGAATTCTGCTGGGTCCTCTTGTCCTCCTTCCTTTATTCTTTCACCAATAGCAGTGAACCATGGCTAATGAAGACTGGAGAGGAGAGAACTGCTGTGACAAGGCTTGTGTGGGTCACGGTGTCCTAAATCTTCCTTCAGGGGCTCTTTCTCCCCCCACACCCCCCAAACTTGAACCAAATTCTCTCTGGCATTTTGAAATACATATCTTTGCATTCTTGACCTTGAAGTGGGAAGCCGCAGCTATTTTTACAAGGAGAAATCTTGCCCAGATACTATCTTGATCAAGACTTGCCATTGTTGCGGCAGTTACATTGCCACTGCAAGTTCTTTTTAGTTTTATGAGATATTTTTCACTTAAGGACCACTTAAATGCAGCTATAGATGGGCACTCATGTATACAATAGAACAAAGAAGAAGTGCATCTTCAACCCCTTTGAAATACCTCACATAGTCTTGTTCTCGGAAGATGACACCCTACAACAGTAGAAGTAAACAGGAGAATCCTGGGGCAGAATTTTTCTTCTGCTGTTTGAAGAAGGAAATACATCCCTCTTACACTGAAGTTTAGCTGTTTATTCACAGAGCAAATGTGAAGAATTCTCTCACATGCCAACTTCAAAATGGAGTTAGTCATGTTTTGGGGGATGGTACCAGTGGTGGGATTCAAATTTTTTACTACCTGTTCTGTGGGCGTGGCTTGGTGGGCATGGCAGGGGAAGGATACTGCAAAATCTCCAGTCAGAGGTGGTATTTGCCGGTTCTCCAAACTACTCAAAATTTCGGCTACCAATTCTCCAGAACTGGTCAGAACCTGTTGAATATCACCTCTGGATGGTACATCCCATTCTAGACCTGTGTTATGAGTTGACCGTGATTATAGTGTTTATTCTGCCCCTTATGATGTGGGTCCAGAGTATCAGAGGAGTTGACTCACAGCACCGGGATTGGCCCACTTGTTCCAGTGGAAGAGGCCTACTCTGTCTACCAAAGAATTTTGGTCAGCAAAGTTCTGGAGAAGAGCTTTTTCTGGTGTGGTCCTGCCCTTTAGAATATTCTCCCGATGGAGATGCGGTTGACCCTCAGACTCCTGGCTTTCAAGAGAAGCATCAAATACTGGCTCTGGTGGGCATGGCTGGGTCCCCAGTAGAGGCACTCTATGCTCGGGTGGCTGATGGAGTAGAAAGAAGATACCCATCCTCCATGTCACTTGTCCTCTTGGTTTTTAGTTTCTTATTTAATCATTTTTTGAAACTTTTTTTAAATCATTCAATAAGCCATCCAGGATCACTGTAACAGGGATATGGGCAGCACAAAAACCAAACAAACAAATGTAAGCTCTTTATCATGTTTTAGTTTGTAATTGTGCAACACAGCAAGTATAAGCATGGTTAATTGGATAGAGTTATTATACAGAATGGTGGCTTAAGGCCAGGCAGCCATTCTGAGGATTTTATAGCTACAGTAAATCAAGGTATCATCCTTTTCTAACGAGAGTCAGGGGTTGAAAGCTGGAGATTCCTCCTCCCCCCCCCCGCCAGTCTCTCATTCTTGAGTGTAGAAGTGATCATAGAGTAAGATTTCCTCACTGGGTCTGGGATTCATGATCTCTGCCCCAAAGCCAGGGATGGGATTCAAATTTTTTAACAACTGGTTCTGTGGGCGTGGCTTAGTTAGTGGGCGTGGCTTGGTGGTCATGTGACTGGGTGGACATGGCTTGGTGGTCATGTGACTAGCTGGGCGTGGCCAACTCAACATCACTCACATCGAGACACGCATCTCCTTGCCTGGCCTCTTGTGACTGTGGGGATGCTGCAACGGTCGTAAGTGTGAAAAATGATCATAAGTCACTTTTTTCAATGGTCACTCCACCCAAGCAAAGTACCAGCAAAGGAGGGGAAAAAAACTCCAGAGAAGTTCCAGAGACAGGAAGTCTAATCCTGCCAAGAATGTAATAAGGATTAACGGAGAGGCAGTTTCTGTAAGCAACACCAGAATGTTTCCTTCCTGCCTTCCTAACAGGATTAGGCCAGTAATTTCTTCTAACAACCAGTTCTCCGAACTGCTTAGAATGTTAACAACTGGTTCTAGTGAATAGGTGAGAACTGGTAGAATCCCACCCCAAAGCCTTAGAAAAGGTTTGGAGCAGAGAACATTAACCAGCAGAATGAAGTTAGAAGGGCAAATATAGATGGGAAGAAATAAAGGTTTTTTTAAAAATTACTTTTTGTTGCATTGTTTTACCTTTGATCTTATTTGTTGTTCCTCTATTTGTCTTCCCACCCCTCAATTAATGAGTTTAGCCCTTGTCTGTAGGTCTCTTGTAAACCTTATGTAATCCGACTATGTTATTTAATTTACTGAACAATGTCTTGATAGGGTGTACTAAAGCCCACAACTCCTCAATCCTGGCTACCTTGCTGAAAAGGGAAACTGAAACCATCTATATAAAAGCTTAGTCCCGGGGAAAGGGGGTCCCTGGTTCTACTTGTTCAGCAATGGTGGGATTCAATCTTTTTTTACTACCGGTTCTGTGGGTGTGGCTTGGTGGGCATGGCTTGGTGGCTGTGGCAGGGAAAGGATGCTGTAAAATCTCCATTCCCTCCCCACCACACTAACCTGCTTCCCAGCTCCGTTCTCCTGTGCAGGGCAACAAAAGAAGACCCAGCTGATCAGCTGGGACTCAGGAGGCAGAGAATAGATGGGGCCAGTCGGAGGTGGGATTTGCCAGTTCTCCAAACTACACTACTCAAAATTTCCACTACCGGTTCTCCAGAACTGGTCAGAACCTGCTGAATACCCACCTCTGGTTGTCAGGCACCACAGCTTAAACTTAGTGGAAGCTACTCAAAGCACATGATGTAGCACAGCAAGAGAATATCCTAGGTATCCTAGGAGGAAGCTATTTTAAACACTAGATTATCCTCTGTCAACATGATGAAAAGACCACTTTTTAACTTTCTCGCAATTTAAAAGGCAGTATTTCTTTTTCCTACTTTCTACTTAGCTATGAAGTTTAAAAGCTGTTAAATCGCTGACATAATTGGCATTTTTGCCTTTGAGAAACTTCAGCTCCCTATGTAATTCTTACACTAGCACCTGCATTCTGGATGGCAATTTGGGGTCGGGGGGGTGAGGCAAATCTTCAAGAACTGGTGGCTGACCTTAATTGTTTGCCTTCAGTGGAACTCTTTCCCCAGGGGAAATAGCCAGGCACCCTGCAATTCAACTTGAGGGATTGGATAGTAGAGATCCCCAGAAGGAATCTGTTGGTCTTGTGTTACCTCTCTTTGCTAGATACATAATTTTATGAAGAACTAGTACAACCCCTAATCAGTATCCTTCATTTTCCCTATGCCATCTGTCTGACAAACTCACAAGATTTGTTTTTCTTGCCATGTACATCTGAACTAGACGGTGTTGTTTCTCTGTATCATATAAATATATGTGGGTATATGTGGATAACAATTCCTTAAATTAATTAAAATCTCTCTCTCTCTCTCTCTCTCTGTCTGTCCATCCATCCAACTTGAAAACATTCCCTTTTAATTTGCACATTATAACTGTGTTTCTGCCTAAAAGACATCTGCATATGACTGAATTTTAAATTTTTTACTGGAAAGTCGGTAAACCTAACTTACTAGTGAGAACTTATAGGTTGACATCAGGGGTGAGATTCAAATTTTTTAACAACCGGTTCTGTGGGTGTGGCTTAGGTGGTGGGCGTGGCTTGGTGGTCATGTTATTGGCTGGATGTGGCCAACTCAATATCACTCATATTGAGGCACGCAGCTCCTCGCTTGGCCTCTCATGACTGTGGGGATGCTGCAACAGTCGTAAGTGTGAAAAATGGTCATAAGTCACTTTTTTCAGTGCCATTGTAAATTTGAATGGTCACTCCACCCAAGCAAAGTACTAGCAAAGGAGGGAAAAAAAACTCTAGAGAAGTTCCTGAGAGAGGAAGTCTAGTCCTGCCAAGAATGTAATAAGTGTTAACGGAGAGGCAGTTTCTGTAAGCAACGCCAGAATGTTTCCTTCCTGCCTTCCTTATAGGATTAGGCCAGTAATTTCTTCTAACAACCGGTTCTCCCGAACTGCTTAAAATGTTAACAACCGGTTCTAGCGAATAGGTGCGAACTGGTAGAATCTCACACCTGGTTGACATGTTCCAGATATATTTTGGGGGGGAGGAAATAAGCTCAAAATATTTAGATCCAAAATTTCTTAACCCAGATGATAATGTATGTGTGCGTGTGTGTGCATGCGTGCAAAGAATTAGAGGTTTTGTCTGCACAGAATGAATATAGATTTCTATATTTGATGGGAAGCTAATGAGTAGTACATAATATAACTACTCATTAGCCTCCTTTAAAATGTAGAGATTCAATACACTTTGCACACAGAGGCAGCACCAGTAGATTGCAATTAAACTTGTTATGCTAAGGATCCAAGATGGCTACTTCAAATGAGGCATAGATTAGATAATTTAGGGTGTCTCCATAAGCTACCAGTTTCATCTTCCAAAATAGACTCCTGCGATCACAGAAATAGCTCCTGTCTTCACATGAGCAAGGCTTTTCCTGAGCCTGTCAGCACCCCCTCCCTCTCCTTAACCTCACCATAGTTACTTATTTTAAAGGCAAAGAATGAAAGGAAAGGAAACACCTGCTCTGTTTGCAAAAAGGCTTTATGATGGCATGAGGACAGTATGGTCTTGTGGAGGCTTTGTGGCTGTAATGTAGCCCAGCAGCCATGGAGTTGGGAGATGGGGATTGAGGGGGATGTCTCCAAATTTAAATCATCAATAGGTCAAATCATAAGCAGAAATGGTTGCTCTGTAGCAGAGGTGGCATTCAGCAGGTCCTGACCAGTTCTGGAGAACTGGTAGAGGACATTTTGAGTAGTTCGGAGAACCGGCAAATACCACCTCTGACTGGACATTGTACAGTATCCTTCCCCTGCCACACCCACCAAGCCACGCCCGTAGAATCAGTAGTAGAAAAATTTGAATCCTACCACTGCTCTGTAGCGAAGCCAGAAGAAAATCTCATTGATTGGCCAGTAAGGATGGCAGTATGTGGAAGCTGAAATAGTGATACAATCCTGTTTGGAAAGTCTTAGAATGGCATCAGGACCCTGGCAAAAAGTTACATTTATGCAGGTTTTCAAAATGTCTAAAATGCGTGGCCACATTTCGATTGAAGCCCATGTAGGCATTGGGCCAAGGCACCAAACCTTAGAGAACAAACTCCTTTCTTCTGAATCTTTCTAAAATATGCAAATCTTTGTCTTTTTATATTGGCACTATCAGTCATTGTGGCCTAGGGACACAGCACTGAAAAAGGTGATTTGCGACTGCTCTTCGCACATATGACCGTTGCCGTATCCCCACAGTCACGGGTGTATGGCAACTGACATGTATTTAGGAGGGTTGCAGCAGCACCCTGAGGTCATGTGATCACCATTTGTGACCTTCCCAATCAATTCTGATCAGCAAAGTCAATGGATTTGTTTAATGACAGCAGGGTAATGATTGCAAAGTTTCACTTAACGAGCATGGCAGAAAGGTTGCAAAATTGGGTATGATCCAATTAACAATTGCCCTGCTTAGCAACGGAACTTCAACCCAGCTGTGGACGTAAGTTGAAGATTACCTATATTTCCTTACAAGATTACTGCGATGGGGACCTATTTTATCAACATATCTATCTAGCCTAAATGCTGCTAATAGCACAGTTAGTCCAAAAAGAGGTTTGTTTGTTATTTAGTTGGATCAAAAATAATAGAAGTGAGTTCAGAGAATTTCCAAAGATGTGGGAATGCCCAATACGCTTATGGAGGTAGGATTATACATGGGGGCCTATATGGGGGCTCTGCTATTTTACAGAGGAGTTTAATCATCATCATCATCTTTTAACAACCCCATAATCCCTTGCAGGGTGGAGTCACGGCAACTGAATGGAGCTAGTAGAGTGTTTAAATGGCTGGATGCCCTTCCTATCGCCAATGCGGAATTTTGTTATATATATTCTCAGTGTGCCCACAGACAGAAATATCTGACTCTACCTAGGATCAAACTCACAGCCTCCTGATTGTGAGGTGAGAGCTCCACCTCTAGGCCACTGCACCACTCTATTCAGTTTACCCATACCAGTTGAATATTAACCCAACTTCCGTCTGTGGTGCTACAAATTATAAGTGTCTTAAAATGAGGACTAATAGATTAAGAAACATTCTTTTCCAAGGCAGTAATTGTCTTGAATCAAACACCAAGCATTTGTGATTTAGTCCTATTATTATTATTATTATTATTATTATTATTATTATTATTATTATTATTGTTGTTGTTGTTGTTGTTGTTGTTGTTGTTGTTGTTGTTATTTTAATTTCTAAATACTCTGTAGTAAGATTGTGATGTGGTGTTTGGGGCAATATGCCGGAGTAGCTTTCAAATTTCATTGTATTCGTAGAATGCAATGACAATAAAGGTATTCTATTCTATTCTATTCTATTCTATTCTATTCTATTCTATTCTATTCTATTCTATTCTATTCTATTCTATTCTATTAAGATCTTCTATTCTATTCTATTAAGATCTTCTGTTCTATTCTAAGATATTCTATTCTATTCTATTCTATTCTATTCTATTCTATTAAGATATTCCATTCTATTCTAAAATCTATTCTATTCTATTCTATTAAGATATTTTAAGATATTTTAAGATATTCTAAGATATTCTATTCTATTCTATTAAGATCTTCTATTCTATTCTATTAAGATCTTCTATTCTATTCTATTCTATTCTATTCTATTCTATTCTATTCTAGTCTAGTCTAGTCTAGTCTAGTCTAGTCTATTCTATTCAGATCTATTCTATTCTGTTCTGTTCTGTTCTATTCTACTATTCTATTCTATTAAGATATTCTGTTTTATTCTATTCTATTCTATTAAGATATTCTATTCTATTCTATTCTATTCTATTCTATTCTATTCTATTCTATTCTATTCTATTCTAAATCATTGGTAGAGGATGTAAAAGCTGTCTGCGAAATGGGTAAGAGCTCTTCAAATTCATAGTATGTTTCTGCTTCAAAGACATACTATTTGTGAATCGGCAAGACATTTACCAGAGGCTGTACAACAGGAGTGTCAGCTCAAGGCTTACAGGCTGGATCCGGCTCATGGGTTGCTTAGATCTGGCCTGTGGGCCTGCCCTGGAAACATTAAAGGACCGGCCCGCAGTGCCTCTGCCAGTGAAAACAGAGCCCCTGCCCCCCCCGAGCTCCTGGCCCTCTTGCATTGGCAGAGGGTTGCAGGAGGATGTCGCAGCTGAAAACAGAGCTCGGGAGCCTGTTTTTGCTGGCAGAGCATTTGGGTTTCCATAGGCACTCCTATGACACAAGTCAACTCAAGCTGGCCACACACACCCTGGCCATGCCGCCACCCCCCCCCCCAAGTCAAACACAACCCTGATGCAGCCCTCAATGAAATCAAGTTTGAGATCCCTGCTCTACAACTAGCTGCTAAGAGATGCAGTACTGGGACAGTGCTTGCCTGCGTGTGGCATTGCAGACTAAGAAGGGAAATGCTTCAGATGCATCTCCTAAATGGCACAGCTGCTCATTCTAGACATTCTTCCTCCAGGTCCACATTCACAATCGGATAAGCCAGAAAGCCTTGTTCTAAGGAAGCCAAGCCAATAAGTTCTCCTGCACAGCATAAGCAAAGCCAATTCCTTTTGATTTCAAATGCCACCGCTCAGTGAAAGGGAGTCTAAAGAGTGGGTCAAGGACAACCAATGATGAGTTATGGCTAATGCTAAGAAGACTTTAGCCAGAGATCTATTTGGATAGCTTTGAAAGTCAGGATAAGTAGCATTTATACCTCCCTCCCTTTGAAAAAATGGAAGGTATTGTAAACAAAGTCCAGTCAGAAATGGCCCCTACTTGTTTGAGTTCAGGGCTATACGACTTTTTCCAATCTGTGGCTTATAATTGGTTTTTGGGTGGGGTCAGATTAAATATTAAACTGGATTTACAGTTTAGTAACCAATCAGGACACTCAAATAATAACCAATGCTCCTTCCCAGCCTTGGACTTTAGTTGCTACCCTGATTGTCATGATAGAAAGCCATGGGACAGCATGCTGCAATTTCCTTCAAATCATTTCCTAGGAGCACCAAAATAATTACTCCAGTTTTGTGGTGTCTACCCCACAGGAGAGCTAGATGGCATGTTAATTCCTCGGCTTCCCCCTTCCCAATTATTTAGATGTCTTATTTTGAGACTGATTGCCTTCCCCACACGTTTGCCCCCAAAGAATTATATAGACATTTCAAAATCGTCTTCTATTTCATCTCCTCCAAAGGAAGGAGCAACGCAACCACATTTTCCCCACCACACAGAGCATTTACCTGGAAACCTCATTAAAACAGAAAGCAGCAACCTCAAGTCCTGAAAGCTTTAGTAGGTTTCCACTTTTGTGTGCTTACAAAGAAATACACAGTTAGCAGCAGACTCCAGGGTTTTCAGTTTGTTGCTGTGTTTTTCACTTCTCCAGCATCTGTGTGCTGTTGGCAGAACCTAATTGCAAGGTCAGACGAAGGTGAGCCCGTGGTCTGTTTACACCATGACATGAAGCGTTGGTGGCTGTTTTCTTGAATCCTTGGGCTAGCTTCTTTTGTATCTAATGAGTAGGGGATTCAAAGCGCCTTCTCGTCCTTTTGGGTCTGTTATCCTCAGTATAATTGGTGGCAGGGAAAGACATTTTCCTTTCTGAGCTTTTATTCATGGCATAGCTGTAGGAGGAAAGGCTGTTACTTCTGTCCCTACAACATAATACTTTACATCCTGCGTGGACAACATGCTTTGTGAGGGGCTGCCTTCCAGGACAATGTTGGAAAATAGACCGGGCCTTGTCAGGTGCAAACAACCAGACCCACACATGCAGAGTCTGAACTAACTACTTTATTATGTTCTGCCTACAATACAGGAATCTCGCTGGACTGGCAGCCTTCTCTTGGGAACAAATAGATAAGACTCCAAGGAACTTAGAGGGGTCCATTCTAGCCATTGTGTAGTAACTCCAGGCTAACTCCATGCTCCTTCCTTGTCAGGCTGGGTGCTTCCCAAAAGGTCTAGAAGGTTGAGGCCCAACTAGAGTATTGACAGAATCCAGCTAGAGAGAGCCTTGGTGACTTTTTGTTAGATCAGCTTTGCAGACTGTTAATTTATCCTTCTACATACAAGCCAAAAGAAAGACATACCCTAATGTGTGGGATGCCACCTCAGTCATTCTGCTTGATTGTTTTCATGAGACAACCCACCCCCCTATTTATGTCAATAGGATTTTATTTACAGTATTTAACTTATTTAAATAATTGCCCATCTCACAAAAGGATACCCTGTGTGGCTTATAAGCAGAATAACAATTCCCCCCTAAAGCTGTTGCAATCACCAATGATAGCCCTAAGACAAGCAACCTGCCCTTTTGTTGCTCTATTTTTTTTTTCTGTAGCAATCTGCAAAAAAAAAAGCATTTTAAAAGTATATTTCTTAAAAATATTAATGGATTCATTAACTGGGAAGAAGATGGTGATCTAAAGCACAATTCCTGAAAAAGGAGCTTGCTCAATTAACAGACATGGCTTCGGTAATAAATACTTTGCGTGGGAATGTTAACCTAAAACGCATGGCCCTTTTCTTTGGGAGAAATCAAATATACAGCAAAAAGTTTCCAGCATCCAGAATACCATTTTCCCCTTAAGAGAACACCCTCCCACATGAACATGAAAAATAAATAAATCTATCGCTGCCTCTGTTAACACTGAGGCAGATATTTCATTTCGGGCTTGCATTAGAAAACAAGAACATTGCTGTTGGCAAGACTGGTGTCAGCAGCTGGTACCCTTGAAAACTGCCAGATCTCCAGCACCTTGGCAGAGCTACTTCTGATGTCTGCCTCTAGTTCTCTCCCCTCCCCCTTTCCTCCTTGTTTAACATTCCAGTAGCATCAGGCAGCTGGATCCATCAACTCCCCTGTTTTAATTTTCCACAAGTAATAGTCCTACTGAATTATTACTCTGAGGCAGGGCAGAAAATTAGAATGGTGGTGGGAATTGGCTCCTTTTGACCCACTGGTAAAGGAAAGGCCCATCGGAGGACAGACTGAAGTGGATCCTCTCAGATGCTAAAAGATTTATTAGAGATTATATTTATCGCGGCATTGGCTTGGGGTATGGCTCACTGCTTAGGGATGGTTGAGTGGTCTATAGCATTATAAATACAACTAGGGATGCGGCATGAGGGCTCTATCTAATGCTTGTTCTAAACTCTTAACTTCCTTCTGCAAGGAAACTACTCAGCAACAGGGCTCTATCTTAGCCTGGAGTGGGCCAACGGAGCAGGAAAGAGAAGCGGGTCAGGAATGGCTCTATCCATTCTTTCTAATTTTCTGTGTTTCTTTTTCTCTTTTTAACACACTTTATTAAATTTCTACACAAAATATAATATAACAAACAAGTAAAGGAAGGAAGGGAAAAAATAAGGAAAGATACAAAAGCGTAAAGAAAAAAAAAAGAATATCTTTCAACTTTCTTTGATAAGTTACAAATGTAAAATACATTAATCTTTTGATCTACAATTCAACAATACCCAGTATTTCTATAGTCATAAACATTCTACTAATCAGGTCTCAAAATTAATATAGTATTTATTTTGGTTTCTAGCAAAAAGTCCAAAAACGGTTTCCATGTAGAGGCAAAAATACAATACCTCCTTTCTATCAGAGGTGGGTATTCAGCAGGTTCTGACCAGTTCTGGAGAACCGGTAGTGGAAATTTTGAGTAGTTTGGAGAATCAGCAAATCCCACCTCTGACTAGAGATTTTACAGTATCCTTCCCCTGCCACCCCCACCAAGCCACGTCCACAGAACTGGTAGTAAAAAAATTGGAATCCCACCACTGCTTTCTACATATATGATAACTGCAGTTAAGTTGTTGCATGCACAGAGATGGAAAGATTTGCAGATTCCCACAATAAAAGAATGGATGGAAAAGTTAATGCAACTGGCTAAGATGGCGAAATTATATGATAGAAAAGGAAAGACCTTATCTAATTTTGTTTCTATATGGTTTATTTATGTCTGCAATTTTATTCATTTCTGTGATTTATAAGCTGCTCAGTTCCAAAAAGCCTTTATGCTTTACAACATCATTCTCCAAACTTTCCAGCTCAGCAGACTGCTGGCAGTGGGGAGAGGGGGAGAGGGGATGGTTGCACCCATTCCACTTCCTCCATGACAATGACAACCCTACCTATTGACATTAGAAAGGAGTTCTAAGAGCAACTGTCACTTATTGCAAGGAGAGGATCCATCATAGCTATCGATCCCTCTTGTCCCTTTACCAGAACCATCAAGTCAACAGGACTCAATAGGGGTTTTCTAAAATGTCTGGAAGTTCTAGACCCGTTTTGGCAACTTTTAAATTGTATGGACTTCAACTCCCAGAATTCCCCAGCCAGCAATTTAAAAGGATATGGGGAGAAGGTGTTACTTTAGACCTGGTTCCCAACTTTGGCAACTTTAAGACATGTGGACTTCAACTCCCAGAATTCCCCAGCCAACATGACTGACTAGGGAATTCAGGGAGTTGAAGTGCATGTTTGATGACCCGGGGCTAGGCACGGAAGCAACACAGCCAGAATGAAGGCTTAACTCCCCTTTATTGCTCCAACTTTTCCCCAAAAGTCCCACCATTCACTTTAAGTCCAGGAACAAAGCTCTAAACACACACCTCCAATAGTTCCTGGCTGCTATTAGTCCAGAGGAGCAGCGCAGTTCTGAGAGCAGGCACAGTTAAAGGAGTTTGGTTCCAAGGTGTCCTTGTGACAGGAAGAGGTTACTGGGACTGCAGCACACCCAGGACTAGAACTGGGTCGCTGTGAACTCACACATAGCCAAGCAATGCAAGCAATGCAAACAGGGCAAGACAAGCAATGTAGCCAGATGCTGGTAACCGCACATGAGACTGGAAAAAGGCAACGCTTATTCCCGACAAGTGCGCCTCCAACAGCATCACTTTAAATCTCATTCCCCAGGTGAGCCTTGTGAAGAGGGGAGGGGCATCAGAGTCATCGGGTCACCATGCGTCGATCCCGCCTCCTCTCCATTCTCTGTGCTTGGGGATTGGGGGAAGGTAATTGCTCCTCACTGGAGCTCCATTGCTCCTCTGTTCCATTGCTTGTCCTCCCCTCTCCTTTTGCTTGGTCATCCTGCACCTTCTCTCTTTTGCTGGCGACCCTTCCCAGGCCTGAGGCACCTGGGACTGCTTCGTCCTGCTCCTGCACAGTCATTCCTCCATCAACCCTAGCCCCATCTTGTCCTCCTCCTTGGATTCAAGCTCCGATGGGGCCATGATACCACATGTCTTAAAATTTGCAGAGGTTCAGAAACTCTGGTTTACTTACTCTGGCCCCAGCATTTAGTAGTACTAGCCTTGAAGGACTATAAAATCAACCTTAACCCTTTGAATTTAGGCCTGAAAACAGATCAACAGCTCATCCCATGCAGACATGCAGCTCAGGAAAAATAGCTATTTTCTGCTCTGCCCCAAGTAGTAAAACACATTGGGCCCATCACAACCATTTCTTCTAAAAAGAAAATGCTTTGTTTGCATTTTCTTTGCATGATTATACAGGCACCTATCCATGAGGCAAATTAAAAATGCACGGATGAAATAACTTCTGGGAAAGGTTATGTAGGTTCATAAAGATGTGCTACATTTTCCTAGTAAGATGCCTCACGTGGCATCCCTCAAAAATAACTTCCGCCATCAACAGGAGCCACTGAAACCTATTCTCTTATCATCAATGATTGGTTGCCCATTCTGGAAAACTGGAGGTTCATAGTGACCATCACAGCCAACAGCGACATGTTTCTTAATACAGAAGTGATACAGGAAATAATAACCCCAGGTTTATTATAGCTGTTTATCTCCACTCTGGCTAGGAATTCTAGGAATTGCAGTCCCCACACACCAGGAAGGCCTTAGAAGGATAGCCAAAAGTTTCCACAGCAATTTTTTCAAAGATACATGGTCGCCCCCCCCCATTCCACCCCTTTTTTTTTCTTGGTCAGACTGAAGGGAGGTGTATTTTTGCACTGGGTCCTCTTGCAAACTTGAGAAATGCCACAATTTTATGCAAACAGAAAAACTCAATTTGGGGTGCTGTTAAAAGATGCGTCTCATATGAATTTGGAGATGCCTCCGAGGAGAAGGTTCTGCAACAATAAACTTCAGCAAGCTCTGGAGTCATTTGTCATGCTCAGCAGGAAGAAAACCACATTAAAGGAAGTGCGTGTCCAGGGCTCTCTCACTGCCGGTTTGGATCGGGCTATTCTTCAGTTCACTGACTTATGTGACATTAAGGAGACACGAAAGGTCAGTGAAATGATCTGAGAGAAGAAAACAACAACCTCACCGGAAGGAAGCTGGTATTTCTCTCCTCTCTTTCTTAGAGCCAAGAATGGGGTGGAATTCATGGCATTTGCGTGTCCATGGAGAATGGGAGAATATCAAACATTCTCCTGCTTCTTCTTTAGGTAAGCTATAATCTGATTTTAAAATATTTTTGTCTCCAATCCTTTAATTGCACGCTCACAATCACCTTTGAAAATGGGCCTTGTTTTTTTTAGGCCTTCCAATCAATTTTGACCTGTTTTCTGGTCAACATTTTCATAGGTGGTTTGTCCTTGCTTTCTTCTTCCTAAGGCTGAGAGAGAGAGAGAGAGAGAGACTGGCCCAAAAATCACCCACCTAGCCTTGTGCCTAAAACCAGATTAGATTAAGGTTTCCTGATCTAATCCAGTGCCCAAGCCACTTATCAAACTGGGTCTCAGATGGAGCAGGGCAGAGTGAGAGATAATGATAGCAACAGCATTTAGGCTTATATACAGCTTCACAGTGCTTTACAGCCCTCTCTAAGCTGTTTACAAAGTCAGCCTATTGCCCCCAACAATCTGGGTCCTCATTTTACCAACCTCGAAAGGATGGAAGAAGGCTGAGTCAACCCTGAGCTGGTCAGGATCGAACTCCTGAAGTGAGCAGTGAGTTAGCCTGCAGTACTGCATTCTAACCAATGCGCCACCACAGCTCTCCCATGGACCTAGGACCTGGATTGTGTAAGAGTTTAGTGCTGAATGGAGATTTGAACCTAAGATTACCCATCTGGTAATCTTAGGTTCAAATCCCCAATCAGCACCATCTGAGGCTAAGCCTCTAATTGCTAATTTATCAGCTATAAAACCCATTCAATTAAAGGTGAGTTGGAGAATTGGGAGAACGTTGTATTTCACTATTGCCTGGGTACACTTGCTCCATGTTCTCTATCAAGTTATATTTAGATCCCTTTTGCATGCCAAGTGTGGGCGCGGTTCCTGCAGATCTTTGTAAGCTGAGCTGATTAACTGCAGAAGTTGATTGACTGAGCTGTTGCTGCAGAAGAAAAGGCTGAAAAGTATCCTTTCCTCTGGAGTCCTTAGGAGGCGGTAGGACATGGGCAGGGCCTCTCACATGCTGCGAATTTACCCTCCCTTCTCCCCAGAAGTAAGGGTGTCAAAGTGCTATTTTCGCTCTGTTTCTGTGGATCTGAGGGGTAGATCAGTGGTCAGTTCCTTCCCAATAACCAAACCGCTCCCCAATTACCAAGCCAGGCCATTGATAAGATGATCAAGAACTGATGCAAAAACTGACTAGAGCAGGGGTGTCAAACTCAAGGCCTGGGGGCCAAATCTGGATCACAGGGTGCTTAGATCTGACCCACGGGGCCAGCCTGGAAATAGCAAAGGATCTGCCCATGGCACCTCTGCCAGTGAAAACATGGCCCACTCGAGCTCCGTTTTTGCTATCAGAGGGTTGCAGGAGGCTGTCCCAGCCAAAAACGGAACTCGGGAACCCGTTTTCTCTGGCAGAGCGCTTGGACCACAGGTACCCCTGACGTGAGTGATGTCGAGCTGGCCACACCCACTCTGGCCACACCCATCCCGGCCCCTGAGGTCGAACACAAACCTGATGCGGCCCTCAATGAAATTGAGTTCGACACCCCTGGACTAGAGGACTGATTTGTTTGCTCTGCGATCTGCTATCTGGAGAAGCAGGGACTGCTGTGCAGACAGAAAGTGAGGATACTCATTGCACAGCACAAAGGCAATTGTGTGGTTTGGAGGCTGTGAAGGGTGTTGATGTGGAACTGCCCTTTCTTTCTACTGCCAAATTTGAGTCGGTCTGAAAACGTTTCCTGCCATAGCGCCTTTCAAACCATTTAGGGAAGGCGTTGAAAATATTGACTTTGAGATTGCGTGCTTGTTCCCCTTTGATTTGTCACCTGGTATCTCCCGAGGTTTCCCACCAGATTTGGTAACAGATTGATTTGTGTGTCCAAATTCCTCAACATCACCTTTAATGTCAACCATCCCCGAGATTGATACCCCAGTGTAGTGCGGGTAGGAGTCTTTGGAGACACAACAATTCATTTGCACAGAATTCCTGAACGGCTCTTCTTAAATTGCCTCTTCCTCTGGAGCAGTTTAAATGCAGTTTATTCATTTAAGAAGTTTACCGTGGGGAAAAACAGAACTCCGCATCCTCCAAGATCTCATTTGCAAAAGGGTTCCGGAGAAAAGGAGAGGACATATGTATGCCATATGCTCCAGCGCTTGGTGTTTTTTTTTTTTTGCCCTCCTCCCCCTCTGATTTTCCTGCTGTTATGAGAAAAATTGAAAATTGCCTAAAATTAGACCGTATGGGCACATCCAATTGGATACCAGTTGAGTAGTGCAGCTGCTGTAAAGCTCAATGCACCCATTGCATTTTGTGCGTATCGACAGCCTTCAGTCTAGGACTGAGCTGGGGAATGGCAAGTTGTGCACATTTAGGTTACAAGGCAGCTGTTCAGTAGCCTGATTTCCTAGCCAACTGTGTGTGCTTTCCTAACCTTTCTTTTGCACTTCCGGAGTCACCGGAGACTTTCTTGCTGAACCTCAGTAGCGTCCATCAAATTGTGGAAGAGCACTTGCATGCCAATTTTTCAGTTAAAAGCCAAAAAATAAAAATAAAAATGCAGAAGGCTTGGGATAGGTTTAACATAATATATATACATACATACATACATACATACATACATACATACATACATACATACATACATACATATTAAAGAATTAAAATCCAGGGAAAAACTGGCCAGGCTATTCTGTTTGCCTGTGACAGTCATCGGCCCATCAAAGATTTTTAGAGGAGGGCAGCTTCTGATCATTAAAAATCTGAGCAGTAGTGCAAATAATTGTTGTGACAGCATGAAACTCTCACCTCCTCCTGCAACAATTTCCTTTTATTATTTTTTAATAAAAGGAGTGGCGTTGCAAAGAGGCTACCAAACAGTTAAGGGAACAAACTTGGATCTGCAAACAGACAGATAATATTGGAAGAAGTACACACACACACACACACACACACACACACACACACGTTGTTCAGTACTGGCCCTCTAATATAAAAAGCTGTGAACCCCCCAGGGATAAGCAGGAAAAAAAAGCAAGAGTCATTTCTGAAGCGTGTCTGTTCCTACTCAACATCTCTTTCTTCTTTGTGTCTCTTCCCAACATAAAACAGCCCCTGAATTACACTGTTAGATGCTTGTTAATGCTCTACTTGGCTTTACTTGTTCCTTATTTTTGTCTGTTTACATGAGTCCATTTGTTTTCGGCAGCTTTGTCTTGTCCTTTTCTAAGGGGATCTACAAGAACAAGAGAAATAACATCCAATTACCAAACAGTGAATGACCCCTATCAGTTACCTGGCCCTTCTAGGTGAGCTCTTTGTCTTTGATTTTTATAATGATATGGCTTACAACTATGAGAGCTACAGAGAATCCTGTTTGCTTCCATCCCCTGTGAGGGTTTTTTTTTGGCTCTCTTCTATCTTGGGATGTGAGGATGGATGACCGCAGGTGCTCTCTGGATTTCAGAGGATGTTTTCCTGCCAAGGAGGAAACTGAGATTACTCAGAGAGAGAAAAAGATACTTTGCCCTGGTGAAAAGGGCATATCAGTTTCCTGGTGGGGATTCTGACACCACACGTTCCCCTCTCATTTTTGGTAGAAAATTCTCGGTTAGAACCTGAAAAATACCAGTTCTGCTCACTGACACATTACGCTCTTTTGAGGTCCTACTTATTTATCTTATTTATATAGCTATTATATCTAGGGGCCACCACAATCCCAAGGGCTGATTGCAGCTGAAAAATATAATCAACCAAGAAAATTTGGCTGGGGGTAGCTTGCACAAATATACTAGTGTTCCTGAGGAAGGATTGAATAACAGTTTGAAATCTTGCCTCTCAGGGGAATTTTCCAACCCTACTGTTATTTAAAATTCACTTTCTGTACACCTACTCTGGAGGAGATGAAAACTGGCTGAAGCCTCAGGGCCACTTGTAATATATTGAATCTTGGGTGTAGCCCTGGGCACCTTTAAAGGATTATATAACAAGGGGAAACTGTTAAATACACAGGGATTGTTTATATCGGCTGTATCAGTTATGTTTAATTTTAATGCAGTTTACCTCAGTAAAATTATTATTATTATTATTTTGCTGGAGCCACCTCTTTTTTCTGTGCAAATCTAGAGCAGGAAGTTGGCCTAGATTTTCACTCATATCCACATAATTCCTTCAGCATGGAAAAGCAACTGGCAATGCTAGCCATGAATCTGATTTCAAAGTGATTGGTATCAAGATGGCTGTACTGAAAATTCAAGAAAGACTTTGTGTTTATTACTCTAGCTTTGCTGGCTGAGGAATTCTGGGAGTTGAAGTCCACAAGTCTTAAAGTTGCCAAGGTTGGACACCCCTGCCCTAGACTATGTTATTCCAACACAAGTCCCTCTCCAGAAATATTTAATTGTTTGATGAAAGAGATGCTGATGGTGTAGAAATCTGTAAAAATGCCTACCAGAAATAGTAGTGTATGCAAGACAATGATTTGCAATGTTGCAGTGATGACACAATAGACTTCCTCTCTAAATTATCTCCTTCAGTTTCTTTAAGCTGATGTTTTAGAAAGCTTTGTTGTGTTTGTTGAGGCTTTTCAGATGTGGTCCAAACTTCTAAAAAGAGTGACCCAGATAAAAACAAACTCAGAAATAGGTGTAAAGAAAGCCACACAAAATGAAGGCAGAGTGCTGCGACTGTAAATCTCTCCATCCAATGACAACCACCTCTGGATCTTAGCAAGATTTATGGTTTTGCATAAACTCTCAGCCCTCTCCAGTCAACTCAATGCTCAGTTGCCAATGATGATTTGTACCATGTCAATAACATTAGTCATTCTTATGACTTACTGTATATTCTCCTTTGACAATCTATGCATAGGATGTAAAGTTGAGTGCTTTACAATTTGGTTTGTTTTTGGAAGGGAGGGTGAGGCTGATAACTCAATAAAAGAAATAGCACAGGTCATTTGTAAAGCCATATAACAGGAATCTGAGGTGGAAATGATATACAGAACTGACATTTTCTAAGCCAAGTCGGTGTGAGGACAAACCAACCATCATACACAGGGCAAGCTAGGTTTCTTCCTTTAACTGAAACGCACAACAACAAATTGCACACTAACCAAGTTATTTCTTAAGTGCTTGGGTTACCCCAATCTCTGTGCTTCTAGTGGGCAGCTGTCTCCTTTAATTTTAAAAATGCAATGTGAATGGATTCACATGTTTATCTTTTATGCAACTTAAGAGCATTTTGTAAGAATACAGAATTGATACAGGGTCTATGAATTTGTGGAGGGGGGGGCTTCTTGGCAACACCATGATGGTATTTAGAGCAGGGGTGTCAAACTCATGTTGTCACGGTGGCATCACATGATGTATCGGGACATTTCCCCCCTTCGCTATACTGGGCATGAGCATGGCTACTAGCATGTGACGCATCCAGCCCATGGGCCAGGAGTTTGACACAGAGGTGGGTATTCAGCAGGTTCTGACCAGTTCTGGAGAACCGGTAGTGGAAATTTTGAGTAGTTTGGAGAACCGGCAAATATCACCTTTGACTGGAGATTTTGCAGTATCCTTCCCCTGCCACGCCCACCAAGCCATGCCCACAGAACCTGTAGTAAAAAAATTTGAATCCCACCACTGGTTTGACAGCCCTGGTTTAGAGCATCTTTTTCAGATAGGCAGACTGCTTGTCTCACCTCTTATCTGTTTAAATATGTTGACATCTTTTTTAAAGAGGTAGCCTAATTTATTTGAACATCCAACCTACCAAACTCTCCAAATCAGGAAGAGTCTGGTAACACCTTTCTGACTACCATATTTTATTAAAAGGCATAATATTTCACGAGCTGCAACTCCCCTCATCAGATGCATAAGATTGGCTAGATTTTGGGGTGAACTTAGGGAGAAAGGAGAAGAAGATAAAGGTGAGACAGATTACAACTACCTTATCAATTAGCCATTGGAATGCATGAAGAACCCATTGTGTTTGTTGAGATCTTTTAGCTAGCTTGAAACCTTTTCACCTGTGTTAGTCCAGCTATTTCTCGCTCAGTGGTGTGCTGTTCAAGTTTTTCCAAGATGGCCACTTTGAGATCTGCAAGGCAGTATCCTGGAAGGTTGAACTGCTCTGGTATGACTTCACCCTTGTTTTGAGACCTGATGTCAAACTTGTGTCCATTAATTCTTTCGTGTGAAGTTTGTCTCATTTGTCCTACATAAAATGCAGAGAGGGGCATCGCTGGCAGATGGTGGCATATATCATATTAGAGGAACAACATGTGAAGGCACCTCTTACCTTGAGTGTAGTGTTACTGGGACCTCTATTTTGCTGTTAGTGTAGATGTGAGGACAAAATAGAATTCTGAGTTTATTGCAGAGTCTGACTCTTGTATTTGCATCCTTACTGTATTTTTTGTGATAATCTGCTTCAGGCTGGGTGGTTGTTTGTATGGAGGTATGAGTACTTACCAGACAGGGCTGTGTGATTTTTCTCATATGCAACCTGTATTTGCAAAACTAACCAGTCTTTCTCTCCACCTTCACCCCCATTTAAAATCTACACCAGATCAGCCACTCTCTGCAAATTTATACAGTAAGCTAGAGCTCACAAAAGCTGATGCTTTTAAATGCAATTTATTAGTCAGAAAAGGGGCTAGTAATTTTTTTTAATATTTTTGGCTACCATAACCTAACATAGGTCTTCCACTGTATTAAGGACAGTCTTCAGAGAATTTAAGAGCTGTGAATTTTCTTTAAAGTAGTCTATTCAGTATAGTGAAGCTTATTTACAGTTATTTACAGTTTTCAATGTTGCTTCTTTTCTAAAATGGTTGACATTTGCTACTTGGGGTCAAATTTTCTCAGTTGCTACACATAGTAAAAAAAATAAGAACATCAGTCTAGTGTAGTGGTTAAGACACAGGGCTAGTAACCAGGAGACTGTGAGTTCAAATCCCACCTTATCTATGAAAGCCACCTGGGTGACTTTGGGCCAGGCGCTATCAGAATTATTGTCAGGAAATAAAAATAGGAGGAAAAAGTGTTGGATATGTTTGCCACCTTGAATTATTTGTAAAAATAATAAAGGTGAAATATAAATAAATAAATCTAAAAATTTCAACCAGATTTTTGAGTTTCCCCCAATCTGCTGGCCTTCTAATCATCTGAATTACAAAATAACTGATTCATTAGATGGTACCTAATTGCTTCATTCTGTTTTAATACTACTTAGATAAAAATCCTCTTCTTGAGCAAGGATCAAGTCTCAAAAGATTTCCGTGTCAGGGGATGGAAGTGCTTTAACTTTAATTAACTTTTACAGTTAATTCTATCTCTTCAACAAGAGTTGTATGGACCAGTAACTCTGCTAGCATTTGTTTACCTGTGGGAAACACCATAGTCACTAGCAGAACAAAGCTATATATATTTTACCAGCACCCAGTTAGATGGCACTTTACTTTTTCAGCCATTTTTGCAAGAAAGTGGCATACAAAATGCAACAAGTATATATTAAAAATATGCATCTCCTCTGTTGATCTGATCACTGAAGGAGACGTTTTTAAAAAAGTTGGAGCATTTAGTATCTCTCTTTTTTCTTTTTGTCCCTTTCAGTTTTAAAATGATGGCCGGCTCAAGTTCCCTGGTCCCAACAATTAAAATGAATTAAAATAAAATGCAAAACGTACACATGCTGTAAGACAACCATTACTACAACGATTTCAAAACATTACAGATTGTAGTAGATAAAGCCAACCCTAAAGGCTAGGCCAAATTTAAAGAAATTAAATCACTATAGTTAAAAGTTCCAGCCTAGAAACCAGGAGGCAGTGAGTTCTAGTCCTGCCTTAGACATGAAAGTTGGCTGGGCGACTTTGGGCGTGTTGCTCTCTCTCAGCCCAATCTCACAGGGATGTTGTTGTGGGGAAAATAGGAAGAAGAAGGAATGTTACATATTCATCTCCCTGATAAAATAATAAAGGTAGGATAACAAGCCAATAAATGAAATAAATAAACAATATATTGATAAGTGCAAGCTATTCAGTTTCCCTGTATTCTTACCCTGCTTGTCTCCCCACTGGAGAAATTAAGGCAAAATGCAGGCTTTGGTAAAAATCAAAGGGATGGTTTTTATTCCATATAGAATGAATGTATTGCCAAGACTCAGAGCAAAGCAGGACTTATTCTTCGTGCTTTTCTTTGTACCCGCACAACTGAGCCCCCAGTTTGCCTCCCGAAAAGATTTGGTGTGCAATGTTCCAGGGCGGGAGATCAATGGGGGTGTGAGGCCACAGTTTTCCACCAGAATGATACATTACACTGCATCTGTGTAGTGGATAGTTCTGTGCAGCCGAGAGCTCGGAGGCACACCGTTTGCCTGCTAAATGTGGTCTGACAGATTTGCAGTCTGAAAAGTCCTGCAGAGAACTGAGGACGTGCATTTCAATGCGTGGTCTCCTGCAGAAATGCGCAGTGGTTTCAGGCGTTCTTCTTCACTGTGCTGGCATATTCAATTTTGGAAGAGCAAGTTGCAGTGACTAAGGGATGAATTTACAGCAGGAGGTGAGTGCTCCCATTGTAGAGAACACACTGGTCTTTACCATGAGACTCAAGACTGATGATTTACTGATTGATAGCTATGCAGTCAACGGAGTCACCTTGAGTCAAAACAGAAATACCAGCAGCCCAACAGATGAAGAACTGCCCAGGGCCCCTTCTGTTTTTAATGTAAAGGTCCTCACCCTGACTCACCTCCGAAATCCCTTGGAAGCTTTCCTCTCTGACCCCAAGAGAAATTTTGCCAACTACCTCAGTGCAAAACGCACACTGGCGGATTGAAAGATTCCCCAACTCTCAGCAAATCAGGAGTTGTGCAAAAATAATTCCATAAACTGAAGCAATGATCAAGATGACACCTTGTTTGTTCTCCTATGTTTCCACGGAATTCACAATGTGTGCATATTGTGAATTGATTTGGCCATGCTGCTCGCTACAGCTGTTTCTGGAATGGCATCTATCTTGGGCTTAGATTTTAGTAAACAAAACCAGATGATGGCAACTCTAAAAGACCAGAGAAATATTTTTCAGTTGACAGTTGATCTATTGCTAGGGAGAAGGGGTCAAATCAAATCCCAAAATACCAGCACATGGTTTAATAGTGGCCTAATGCACCGGCTATTGTTTCTCTGACTTTGGAAATTATAACAAGATGCAAGAATGACATTGCCTCTTCATGGAATCCTGACCAATTTTTATGCTGATGATATTAACAAGTATGGTGACTGTATCCACGGCTGCTAACAGCTTCCAAACAACAAAAAACCGTGTCATGCCAATACACCATAAATTCTGACCTTCAGGCATATATTGATTCACATAAAAGGGAAAGGAGATTTCATGACAATAACCCAATGCTGCTGATGACAGGTTTACCTGTTTGACACCCCCCCCACTCCTCTGTGGACGCTGCTGATGGTGTGCATTTTCTTGATTGGAGAACTCCATTGGCACACTTGGAAAAGTCTGAAGGTGGAAATATACCACATTTTGGTTCACAGTCTAGGAAGTACAAAGGGGATGCACACATGCCTATGTGATTTAGCCCTATGTAGATAGTGGCATTTTTAAACTATCTAACTTACTATAGGTTTTAGATAGGTTTTAGACTAGGTTTTTAATTATTATTTTAATTATTTTAATTTTTAAATACTCTGTAGTGTGATTGTGATGTCGTGTTTGGGACACTGTGCTGGAGTAGCTTTCAAATTTCATTGTATTTGTGGAATGCAATGACAATAAAGGTATTCTATTCTGTCTGTTCTATTCTATTCTATTCTATTCTATTCTATTCTAAGATATTCTAAGATATTCTAAGATATTCTAAGATATTAAGATATTCTATTCTATTCTATTCTATTCTATTCTATTCTATTCTATTCTATTCTATTCTATTCTATTAAGATATTCTATTCTATTAAGATATTCTATTCTGTTCTGTTCTGTTCTATTCTATTCTATTCTATTCTATTCTATTCTATTCCATTCCATTCCATTCCATTCCATTCCAAGTACAAAGGGAATGCACACGCGCGCACACACACTGTCCTGTGTGACACACCCAAAGATGAACAGCTGAGAGAATGCCTGAGGGCAGCAACAGACATGAGAAGAAGATCAAGCAGAGGAGGTGCCATGGCAAGGCAAGACTCTGCATGGGGGGATGTACCAGTGACCGGTAATTGAAGTGGTTGACACGGGGAAATCCTACCAGTGTCTGGAAAGGGCTGGACTAAAAGGCAGCAGCGAGGCACCCATCTTAGCAGCACAAGAATAGCCATGAAGCACCAGATCCATAAAAGGAATGGTTTACCACAACAAGACAGGAGGTGCAGACTACGCACAGAGGCCCCACATAGTGGCAGGTTGTAAGATGAAGGCAGAAACAGTGTATGCTGAACAGCACAGCCAAATAGCTGTCATTGTGTATAGGAGCTTCTGTATGGTGTGGATGTTCAAAAGGTTCAGTGGAATGACTTGCTTCCAAAAGTTAAGGGTGCTCCAGCACTGGAGGTTTTTAAGAAGGGATTGGACAACCATTTGTCTGAAATGAGATGGGCTTTCTGGCTTGAGCAGGACGGGGTTAGAGTAGACTCCAAGGTTCCTTTCAACTCTGCTATTCTGTGTATGGGCTAGGCTCTCCGAGGTCCAGATTGGAGAAGGTTGAGGAGAATAACAGAGGGGTGGTGCCAAATGATAGCAACATTAGGAAGAAGGATATGAGAAGCTGGAGAAGTACAGGGTCTGAAGAACTGGAGAAGATGGGAAAGTGAAGGCCAAAGTGACCCCAGTTAGAAGCACTTGGAGCTGTGACTCCTAGGCTGGGAGAGTGGCTTCAACAGATCCCAGGAATGGCATCACCACTCTCTGTCCAAAAGAGTGCAACAACTTTTAGGAACAGGTAAGATATTGTGCAGAACTGCATAGAACTACCCATGGTGGGGGTGGGGCAGAGGTGGGTATTCAGCAGGTTCTGACCAGTTCTGGAGAACCGGTAGCAGAAATTTTGAGTAGTTCAGAGAACCAGCAAATAGCACCGCTGACTGAAGATTTTACAGTACCCTTCCCCTGCTAAGCCCACCAAGCCACGCCCCAGAACCGGTAGTAAATAAATTTGAATTCCACCACTGGGGTGGGGGTGGGGATGGAGAGAGGAGGGGGGCGCTCACTAGTACAGGCAGTTGTCAACTTGCAACAGTTCATTTTGTGAAGTTACAACAGCACCAAAGAAAGTGAACTGGCTGTTTTTCTCACTTATGACCCTGTGATCAAAGTTCAAATGCTTGGCAACACTCCAGTGTCCTGGAGTCATGGATTTTTTATTTTATTTTTTTGCCACCCTATGACAAGCAAAATCAACGGGGAGGCCAGATTCACTCAACAACCATGTTTCCAACTTAACAAAACAAAACAAAACCTGCAGTGATTCACTTAACAATTGTGGCAAGAAAGCTCGTAAAATGGGGCAAAACGCTGACTGACTTGGAATGGAAATTCTGTGCTCAAGTGTGGTGATAAGTCAAGGACTACCTGTAGTACCTAAAGCCTACTCTCTGAGGAAGTTCAAGGCAACAAAGTGTTCAGTTGTTTATTGCTTTGATAATTGACTGTCTGCCCTAACATAGTCATGGTCGCCTCCAGTTGGCTGGGACCAGTTGCCTCAAGGAAAGACGGGGCCATGCATCCCATCCAGTCATCAGGACCAGCAACACAACTGGCTGCAGTTGAGATACAAACCCAACATTGATAACCAAGGAATACGGGAGTCCAAAGGAGAGGTCGCCCTGGAGGATCAAGTAAGCAAGAAGAAGAAAACAGAGCCTGAAGAAGGCATGTTTCACAAAGGGAGACTGATGGGAAGGAGAAGGAAGAAAGGAGGATAACAGCCTTCTTCATCTAAAATGAATTCAAGGACAGTCTGTAAGATTTTGGGTATAGCAATGTGTCATGAATGATTATAAACATTACAGGTAGTTCTTGACTTAAGACCAAAGTTGAGCCCCACATTTCGACTGTTAAGTGAGTTTTGCCCCATTTTATGACATTCCCTGCCACAGTTGCTAAGTGAATCCCTGAAGTTGTTAACTTGGCAATCCGGTTGTTGAGTGAATCATTGATTTTGCTTGTCAGAAGATTGGAAAAGGTGATCACATGACCCCTGGACGCACCAACCATCCTAACTATGAACCGGTTTCCAAGCGCCTGGATGTTGATCGCATCACCAGAGGGGATGCTGCAAAGGTTGTAACTGTGAAAAATGGTCATAAGTCACTTGTAACTTTGAACGGTCATTAAGTGAACTGTTGTAAGTAAAGGACTACCTGTACTTCAAACTCAAAGTTTGTCACTCTTTCAGTAATGTATATCACTCTTTCATTCTTGTCATACTGAATCCTGAAACCCCCTTCTTGCTTTCTTTTGGGTATAAGTCACCTCATCCTTCACTGCAGAAAGCAAATAATCACCTCAAGGTATGGTGGATCCTTATGTTTAAAGGGTTATTGTAATTGATTTATGAAACCATTTTCCTTGTTTATTTCAGAGCAAGCCCTTCACCCATAATTAATTAGATATGCCTCTCTTCCCTGCAGAGGCAAATAAATCTGTACCTATCAGATGGTAGGTTTTGCTGTAACATAGAAGCAATTAGTGTCCTCTTCAGTTTATTTCTGAAGTTATTGTTCCAGCTGGAAAATTTAAAGTTTGATGATGAAGTGGAGTCACTGTAACTTCTGAAATTGGCTATATAGTAGGGCTTACAGTTCTGGGCTATAAAACTGTAAAATATATACAGCCAGGACACAATAACAAAGAGTTAGAGTTTTCTCTATTGCTTTGCTGCCATTTAACAATCATCCAAGTTATTGCAGCCCATATTTAGTAACGTTCGACAATTATTGCCCTGTTTTATTTCTCTAACTAATAATAGGAGACTTCATAATGAAAGTTGGTAAGACCTAACTTTCATGATTAGAGACTTTTTCTTACATGATTAAGAATTAAACACAATGAAATCCATTACAGGCCCTGTCATGTCATGCCAATTATTTATAATAATGTAGAGGGAAGGGTTTTTGTTTTTTTTTGTAACTAGGAAGTTCACAATGTTTTCTAGAGCTGTGTGAAACTCCATTTTGATGGCAATTTAATTCAGTCTTCCCTTTGATTTATTTACTGAATCAGTTTGCTCACTTGAATCCTTATGGATCCACCCGAAGATTGTTTGGATTTTTGCATACAATGTGATGCACCCACATTGGAATGAAATGGATTTTCAAAGGGGCACTTCTGATCAAATTGACTTCAAATTAGCCCTAGAAATCAACTCAACAATTTGAATCAGATCTTGGCTTATTTAACCATCCCTATTTTCTAACGTTTCAATTCATATTTCTTCAGAATGGTATCTGCAAATGGTGTCTTGTCCAGTTTTTTGATGCCTTGTCAGCTGCTGGAAACTGAGGATGAGGAAAAATCTTAAGTGTTTCACGGTTTGTTGAGAGCAATGTCAATATGAAGAGGTCAAAACAAGCAAGATGTCAGTCACAGAGCTGTGATTGAAGCCCTTTCTCTTTGTACATGCATGCAACATGGATGCACCTGCAGATGGAAGTGTTACAACTACCGTCTACTGAGTGGACACTCCCCTCTTCTATGATGGACATCTCCTGAAAAATACCATGGTTGAAGTAAGAAGAAGGTTCATCTTCTTCTTTTAATTTGCAGTGGCCATTTTACACTGATTGACTCATCAAGTGATAGGTGCAGATATGTAGATTGTCCTTCTAATGTGGAGAAAATGAGATTAGTTGACTGTTAAAAAAAATGAAACTCTCTGTAGCACTGATAATAGTAGTTGTACTGTAGTCAGTACTCTTAAAGCTCAGAATATAAATTCCATAAACAAACTAATAGGGCATCAAAATATTTCACATGCATTATCTCGATGTTAGCCCTGCCTGTAAGGTGGCTGATATTATCCCATACTGCAACTGGAAGGAAAGAGACTGAGAATATTTTGCCAAAGGCTCTATAATGAGTTCATGGCAGCGATTAGTTTCGATTCTTGGACTTTCCCATTTGCCATTATGTGCTATCAACTCCTGTTCTGAAGAAAAGGACTAGGATGCTTTAAAGAAGAACAAGAATATAGAAATACAAAGGAATATTGCTTAGAAGCTCAGGCACTTCAGAATTTTTTTTTCCAGAATTAGGAGCAAGTCAAGACAAATTAGAAAGCTGTATTTTAGGCAACATAAAACATGTTTAGTTGGTGAGATTGAATTTAAACTGACATGGCCTTTTCTGAAATTTGTTCTAACGCAGACATATTAGAAATGACGCTGAGTCAGGATTTTCACTTATATATATATGATCATCTCTCTGGATTCAAATCCAGTTTTATAATCTTGGGAGGATTAGCTGAGAGATTTACAGCCTATGCATAAAAGTGATTTAAAACTTGGGAGGGAAGGATGTGAAAAGTGGGTGACCTATGAGGTATATAGAAAAGAAAGGAAAGAATTTTGCGGTCACGTCCGAAGGGCTTCATCTAATATAGCAGAGAGAAGACACAAGGGTTGCAAAGGGAACATCGGGTTCACACAGAGTTGGCAGAGTGAGGACAGATGGAAATAGAACTCTGATATTATCGATCTCATTAATGAAAAATTTAAGGAGTGTTAGAGAAGTCTTTTTCTGCAGAAGCAAAAAGGAGACAGAACTCAGTATGGGAGCCTATTGGTCATTTGCAGATCAGCTGGATAGAAATCCTACCCAGAGGAGACAAAAAAACTAATGACCTGCTCAGCAGAGCTGGAACTTTACAGACAATTTCAAGGAATAGAATTTACTCGACATTTTTATATAAGTCTTCAAATAATTATGTTTATGTTATTTCTTGTCCAAAATCGTATTTATGACTTTTGAATTGAGAGGAAGGAAGGGAGAGGAAAGAGGTGTTGTTTTTTTTTTACATTGTTCAGAAATATTTTTTATTTTACACGGCTTTCCTTCTGTGCAAGAAGTGGAACCCAGCAGGCAAATGATCCATCTGAAATGGAAGGTTTCCCCCATTTTCCTCTGTTTAATAGCCTTATTTGGAAGTCTTTCCTTTAATGATTACAGCAGCTAAACTGGATTAGCCTTCAGTCCTATCCAATTATCACTTTTCATGTATTACAGTGGGAGATAGAGGGAATGTGGAAGTAGGTTTCTTCCACTGATCTATAGAATCTCTGGTCACGACCATAATTCGTTCCATAACTTTGGCGATTTCTTCATCTTTAATGTTTTGTCTTCAGTAATTTCTGGGTCAGGGGTCATGTTTGATTGCCACCCGAGTATGTGTTTGTGACCAGATTCAAAAAATTTATGAATTTTTTGGTCAGAACCCGATTTGGTCATGGTCAGAAGCATTCGTGACCAGAGGTTCTACTGTATTTTGAATCAAAAGTGTTCAAGGACTATACAAGCAAACACCCCTCTTCCCATCTTCTCGCTCTAATGCCTGGAAATAAGAGATGGGAATGGTAGTAGGGCTACCAAACCAGAGATGCAAAATGCTGGACCATCACAAAATTTTAAACAGCCACTAGAAGGCAGGCACAGATTTTCTCTGGCTCTTTGCTGCTACCTAGTGGTCATTCAGAATTTTGCAGTGTGCTGTGACAGTTCCAATGACAGAGAGATCAGTCCCTACATCTATTTTCTTCAGAGGCTGAACCACAAAAATGAGTTTTCAGCTGCTGCTGCACCAAAAGGATACAAGTCTTCCCACACCTGAAGCATATCCTGGGCCTTTACTGAATGGATATTTGATAAACTACAAATGATCCAAATGTATTAAAAAAGGCTGGGTGTAAATAAGCAAGCATGGCTTTATTATGCTTTCATTCTCCTTCTATGAAATCTGTTACAATTGGGTTTTTTTTGTTCACATTTTCGTTGTATTTTTGCATTCTTTAAATTAATGAGGATATGCTGCTTTTGAACCAAGCACACAAATAACAAATGTAATATTCCAATCCAGGTTTTTCAACATGCCTAAAAGTTTTCTTTATTCCTTTAGTCAGGGATTCTTAATCTGCGGCCTACAGACTCTTTATATATATATATATATATATATATATATATATATATATATATATATATATATATATATATATATATATTTTTTATTTATTTTTACATACAAAAAGTCTATTCCATTTCAATCATGTGTTGATTAGGTACATATTTCATATGTTTAACACTTATTAATAATACTCTTTTTTATCAATATAACAATAATAAATTCCCATAAAAGTAATATGTAATATCCAATATATCTATTTTGCAAGCTTCTCTTATTACTTTATAAATCCATCTAATCCATTTTAATTTATTTTATTTTCTTACTACTCAAAATTTTGAGTAGTTCGGAGAACCGGCAAATACCACCTCTGACTGGAGATTTTATAGTATCCTTCCCCTGTTACACCACCAAGCCACGCCCACAGAACCGTTAGTAAAAAAAAATTTGAATCCCACCACTGGCGCCTACTGAAATCTTGGTCCATATTTTCATGGCTCAAAGTATTTCTGTTGTACAGAATACAGAATAACAGAGCTGGAAGGGCCCAGTTGGCTTTCTAGTTCCACACCCTGCTCAGGCAGGAGATCCCAAGCACTCTGCACAAATGGCTGTCCAATCTCTTCTTAAAATCTTCCAGAGATGGAGTGTCCACAACTTCTGGACGCAAGCCGTTCCAACTGTTAGTGATTGGGGACAAACCCCCAAACAGAATGTGCAGCAGCAGTCAAGCCAGGCAGCCAAATGAGAGAGGAAGGGCCCTAGAGTTTACACACACTGATGACAAACACTGTTTTGTAGTTTAAATAGTTGTTTAATCCTATTAGAGTTTAAACATTGTCAATCAGTCCATATGTCATTCACAAATATATCCATTCAGTAACTTAGTCCATTTACTAGTCAGTTCTATATCCTTATCTGCTTGTAAAGATATCTTCTCCTTTGATACCTTTCCTTTTGAAGACAACGCTGAGTATTCACAGGATATCAGCACATCAATGAAATAGTCCTTTCGTTCAGGTATTCAAACAGTTGTAGCAAACAGTAGCAAACAAACAGTAGCAAGCAGATAAAACAAGCAGAGAGAGAGTTACGTTTCTCTTACTGCCTTTTATTGCCGTTTGTAACCGCACCCTTAATTAGTTAATTACAAGCAGTTTGGTGCTTAAAGCTACAAGTTACAAATACCCAAACCTTGGTTTATATATTTATTCACCCAAACTTAGTTGGTGTATCAATGTTATACCCAACATTCTCCCCTTTTGGGTGATATAAATATATAATACCCTTACAATCTAAAACCATACTTTACACAACTCTCTTGGTGCTTAATGGCACCTTGGGCTTTAGTAAAGTTATCAGCTATATTGTCCTCCGACATGCAGTACTCCAGCTGTATCATTTTACTCTTTACAGATTGTCTGACGTTTAAGTACCTTAAATCTGTATGTTTGCTCCTAGTTTTTACTGCAATATTTGTGGCCATTTGAATTGCTGCCTGATTATCTTCATGTACAATTATAGGATAATTTACAGTTAATCCCATGTCATTCATCATCTGCTTATACATGATTAATTCAGTACATAATAACGACAAACAGGAGAATTCTGCTTCCATAGTAGACAAACTTATATGCTGTTGTCTTATTGACTTCCAACCTATTAATGTCTTACCCAGCATTATGGCTGTTCCCGAAGTCGACTTTCTTGTGTCTCTTTCTGATGCAAAACTAGCATCTGCATAAGCACTCAGTATTAGATCACCTTTTGGTTCTAGATACAGTGCATGGTGTAATGTTCCTTTAAGATACCTTAAAATTCTCTTTAATGCTTTCCATGACATTGAAGTGGATCATTATTATGTCGTGCCAGTTGATTAACACCATAAGCAATATCTGGCCTTGACCAATTGCTAATGTATGATAAGCTACCAATCAAAGATTGATATATTACCTTATCAAACTTGGGACTTTGAGTATCCATTTTGCAAATATCCTGACTCATTGGAGTCTTTGCAGTCTTACAAAGTTCCATCTTATAATCTATTAGCAATTTAGATATCTTATCCTCCTGAGATATCTTAAAACCTTTCTGTGTTTTCAGTATATTCAGACCTAGATATTTCTTTATCTCCCTAATTGCTTGATTTTTATTTTCTTAGCTAATGATGCTATTATTTTATTGGCTTCATCATTAGTTTCTGTAATCAAAGCAATATCATCTGTGAATAATAGTAATAATGATATTTTCCCATTTGTCTCCCTTTTAAATAGACATGGATCGGCTAAACCGGCTTTAAAACCCTATATTGTTTAGTTCTTTACAATATACTGGTTCCATTCATAGCCTGATTGTTTAAGACCATAGAGGCTCTTTTTTAACAACCAATAATCATTATTATTTTCACCTTTAAATCCAATAGGTTTTTTCATGTATACAGTATGTCTTAGTGGAGTGTGCAAGTAAGCAGTTTCTACATCTAGATGGTTGACTATATATTTCTTACTTGCTGCCCACACTAAAGCTGCCCTTAATGTTGCTGCTTTAAGGCTAGGTGCAAATACCTCATCATAGTCATTGGCATTTTGTCTAAAACCTTGGGCTACTAATCGTGCCTTATGGATTATATTACCATCTTTTTCAGTTTTTATCTTAAAAATCCATTTGCAGCCAATGGGTTTTATATCAACAGGTAATCTCGCATTTTCATATACTTTCACATCCTTTAAGGATTTTAATTCCTAATTCATTGCTGCATACCAACTTTCCTTATCTTTAGTAGGATACATGTTTATTTCATCTACAGTATATGGAACTTTATTAATCTGGCACACTGTGTTAGCCTGGTATCTATCAGGCGGTCTAGATATTCGTGTAGTTCTTCTGGGAATTGCTGGGCTTGTATGAGGACTTTTTTTGAATTACTACCTGTTCATGTTCCTCAGCTTGCTCAGCTATTGGTACTATTTCTTCCTTTATGGGCTCTATCTCTGCCTGTATTTGTCTCTTTACTTTATTCTTAAAGTTACAGGGATAATTAATGGGATTTCTATAGGATTCAATAATTACTTCTTTATTGTTATCCTGTTCTAACTTATCCCATCCTACGTGCTCTAGAAATTGGGCATTGGCACTACATAACACCTTAGATGTGCCTTTCTCCCAAAATCTATATGCCCTATGGTTTGCTTGGTAACCAACGAAGAATAATTGTTTAGCTCTGTGTTGCCCTTTACGCCTGAGTTGTGTAGGGATATGCACCCATGCTGGTGCACCAAATGTGTGCAGGTAACTCAGATCAGGCTTCCTGCCATGCCACATGGTGAATGGTATTTCACCAGTAGTTGTGTTAACAACGTTGTTCAATATGTTATTAGCACACATTGTGGCCTCCCCACAAAGAATCAGGTAATCCAGAATCAGTTAACATTGTTCTAACCATTGCCTATAGTGTTTGGCCTCTTCTCTCAATAAATGCGTTGTGTTGTGGTCTGTATGGTGCAGATTTCTTGTGCTCTATTCCAGCTACCTTTAATCTATTCTGGAATTTGCTGTTAACAAATTCCGTACCATTATCTGTCACCAGGGTTATCAGTTGCCGTTTAGTCTTTCTTTCTGCAAATTTTAACCAGTTGAAGAAATGTTGATATGTTTCAGTTTTGCTTTTCATTAGGTAGCAAAACCCATATCTAGAATAATGGTCCATAATGCTCAGTATATATTGAGCACCCCCATACTGGGTTTCTTTGGACCTATAATGTCTGCAAATACTACTTCTAAAGGTTCTTTAGTTTTGAAACCATTTAGCCTATTTGCAGGCAATATTTTACTCTTATCTTCACAGCAGACATTACAACGCAAATATTTATCACAAGGTTTTAACCTTATTCCATCAGATAACTCTACTGTACGTTTTAGCATTTTAAAATTTACATGCCCCAAATGCCTATGCAATAAATGGATACATTCATTATGAGGCTTTATATTGTTAAATACAGTCTGTGCCTCCCCTTTCTTACTATCATGTAATACATACAATGTTCCATTTAAAGCTGCAGTTACCCTTTTGTTATCTTTCTCAATTATGCAATTATTATCCTTAAATGTAATTACATAACCTAGTTTGTCTAATACCCTTACAGAAAGCAAGTTCGCCTTTAACTGTGGTACATACAACATTTTTATATCCTGGTTTAAGCATGGACAGTATGCAATACCTTCTCCCTTGGCCTTGAGGTTCCAGCCATTAGCAAGTGATATATGTTGAGAGCTTGTAGACAGTTTTATAAATTTTGTCTTATCTCTCGTGATGCAGTGGGATGCACCACTGTCCACCACCCATAAATCATTCTTCACATCACAGTTGCTAAACGTGGCTAGTTCAACAGATTTCTTTGGCTTTTTACATTCTGGCTTTTTCTTTTCTGCAGAATCTTGCCAAATGTCCTCTGCCTCCACAATTAAAACACTTTTTAATTGTGTATGCCGTCGAAGATAAATTCTCTTCTTCCGGGTGCTTTAATTTACTTAGTTGGTTTCTTTCAAGCTTTGAAGATAATTTCTCTTCTTTATTAGGTTTATCTTCTCTCAGCTGGTCACGTTCACACCTTCTTCTGGCTTCTTCTAATAGCCTGCCGGTAATCTCGGTTAATGATAAACTATCTTTTGGCAATAATTCTAAAGCAGTCACATAATCATCATAACTTTGATCTAATGAAGACAGTATGATGTATACTTGTTGCAACTCATTAAATGTAAGCTCTTTTTCTTGTAATTCCTGAAAAATGCTCTTCATACAAGTTAAATGAGTTAACATGTCTCCATTCTTCTGAAGATGTGTTCGAAATAGTTTGCGTGTAAGATATATATGAGCTCCTACACTGTCCCGAACATATATCTTCCTGAGGTTCTCCCAGCAGTTTGCAGAATTTTCCTCTCCACGGATATGGATAAGTTGCTGGTCAGAGAGAGTCAGTCCTATGATGCATAAAGCCTGCTCATTCTTTCGTTTATAGTCTTGTATCTTTTTGTCATCCTCTTCAACATTAGGATCTAAGTTAGTCACATCTGGTGGGTTTGTTATTATGTCCCACAAACCTTCTCTTCGTAGAAGTAAACTACATTTCATTGACCATGAAACATAGTTCGTTCCATCTAGTCTGGATATCATGGACAGATTTGGCAAATTTACTTGTGCCATTGCTCTTCAGATATGTAACTATTTAAAAAAACTACTGAAAAAAAAACAGTTTGTTTTTACAGTAATGTGCAACTCACACCAACTCTCACTGCTATATCCTCGTTAGTTAGACTGTGCGCACTGGGCCCATAACCAATGTTAGTGATTGGGGACAAACCCCCCAAACAGAATGTGCAGCAGCAGTCAAGCCAGGCAGCCAAATGGGAGAGGAAGGGCCCTAGAGTTTACACACACTGATGACAAACACTGTTTTGTAGTTTAAATAGTTGTTTAATCCTATTAGAGTTTAAACATTGTCAATCAGTCCATATGTCATTCACAAATATATCCATTCAGTAACTTAGTCCATTTACTAGCCAGTTCTATATCCTTATCTGCTTGTAAAGATATCTTCTCCTTTGATACCTTTCCTTTTGAAGACAACGCTGAGTATTCACAGGATATCAGCACATCAATGAAATAGTCCTTTCGTTCAGGTATTCAAACAGTTGTAGCAAACAGTAGCAAACAAACAGTAGCAAGCAGATAAAACAAGCAGAGAGAGAGTTACGTTTCTCTTACTGCCTTTTATTGCCGTTTGTAACCGCACCCTTAATTAGTTAATTACAAGCAGTTTGGTGCTTAAAGCTACAAGTTACAAACACCCAAACCTTGGTTTATATATTTATTCACCCAAACTTAGTTGGTGTATCAATGTTATACCCAACACCAACGATTGAATGTTCTCACTGTCAGAAAATTTGTCCTTCGCTCTAAGCCGGATCTTCCCTTGGTACATTTCCATCTGTTAACTTTTTGTTCTTCCCTCTGGTGCTTTGGAAATAGGTTGTCGCTCTCTTTTGTGTGACAAATATTCAAATATTGGGAGACTGCAATCATGTCACCCCTAGTCCTTCTCTTTGTTAGACTAGACCAGAGGTCTCCAAACTTGGCAACTTTAAAACTTCAAATCCCAGAATTCTCCAGCCAGCATAGCTGGACTAGATACTCCCAGTTCCTGCAGCCATTCAACATATGCTTTAGCCCCCTTGCTCTTATCTGCACTATTTCTAAGTCTCAACATCTTTTTTGTATTGTGGTGACCAAACCTGATGCAGTATTCTTGGTGTGGTCTTACCAAGGCATTATAAAGTGGTACTAACACTTCACGTGCTCTTGATGCGGCCTAGAACTGGGTTGTCTCTTTTTGGCAGCTGCAGCACACTGCTGGCTCATATTTGAGTGATTGTCCACTGGGACTCCTAGATTTCTCTCACACACACAGTTTTTACTGTTGAGTCAGGTGCCACCTATGCTATACTTGTACATTTGTTTTTTCTTGCCTAAGTGTAAAACCTTATTTTTCTTATCATGGATTGTCAATTTTGTGTACATTGTGTTGTAAGGCTGGCCACTTAATTACGGAGTCTGGGCCTACTGCTGCTTCTGTGCAAAGTAATTTGCCTGATTGGAGATCTGGCGTCCAGAGAACCTTAATGACTCACGCCCAGGGCAGTGGATATTTCTGAATGGACAGTTTACCTGCAGGGTTTCAGGATCCCATTCTGAAAGATACTGTGCAGATGAACCTACAGAATCAGCAGTTTAGAATGGGAAAAAAGAGGTCCGGGGAAAGAACCGCTGACAATTTCAACTGGGGTGAGTTGGCCTGAGAGACTACTGTACTGCCTTCAGGTGGTGCACAGATTAATTGCTAGGCAACTGCTCTGTGCCTGCTGTAGGGAGTCTCTCTTTGCTTCCATGCTTGCTTGTATATTATTAAACAAAGCAAATCTTACAGACAGACTTAAGTATGGAATTATTTCATGAAGCTGCTCCCTGGTCACCTAACAGCTCCAAAACCTGATGATCCGAAGATAGAATTTGCAATCATAGGCTTAAGGCAGAGAAGTCCAAGGAAGGAGGTGGTTGTTGCTCTTTTAACAGTCCTTTCACGTCTGAGAAAAACTGCTCCTCCAGACATGCTGGAAATGTGCAGTGCAAGTATTTATAAAATCCAATTGTACGGAAAATACCATGGAGGCCACAGAGTGCATCCCCTTGTTCAGTGCACGAGGGCAGATTAAAGCATGCAAAGAAATCTGTATGTGGGCTGCAGTGAAAGGAAGCCCCTTACCTCCTTAGGTCTGTTGTCAGACTGTTCTCACAGTTCACCAGTTTCTCCTAACACTCAACTGCTCTGAAATTAATTGGTGCCTTCTGCTCTGGAATGTTACAACCTTCTCTTATATGATTCCCACTCTGGTACTTGATAAATACCACCATATCCTGCCTCTGTGGTCTTTTTTCCAAAGCTACACAAACCCGGTAGAATTTCCAATCCCTAATTATCTTTCCTGTCCTTCTCTAACTCTATTCAGTTTTTGGCTGAATTCTTCCTAAAGCAGTATGCCTGTCACTGGATCCGGCCATAATCAAGCCAAATAGGTCTCCCATCCTATTTCAATACCTATGCATTTCATTGTTTTGTTCTGTTGCATTCATCGCTAAAATTTCAGGTCATTTCAGTCCTTTTCTCTTACTTTTTCAGATCATGTTGAAAATACAGTTTGTTTTAGCGGACTGGGTTTCCTTCCTAACTCTCATCATCTGAGTTTCAGAAGCATTCTTCCATTGTATCTTCCAAGACATTGATAGAAACTTTGAAGTTTTAAGGGGCCTTGAACCAAACCCTACAGCACCAGCCATTTGGAACTATAAAAGGACCATTCTTTCAGGGGTTTTTTTTAACCAGCTGGTTAGAGAGAATCTCTTTGCATCCCTTTCTCTCCAAACATCTTCTTTGCAATTGACAGTTTTGGCCCTCTGCTGCCTGGGAACCATTAATTATCTGCCCTTGAATGAATCTATAATCCCAAAGGGATTAATGATCTTCTGCCCATTGATTTGTTTCATGTTCTCTGGGGCTTATCCCTGTTACCAAGGGACTGGTAGTCTTCTTCTTACTAAATGGGGGATTGCCAATTGTGCATCCTTGGGGAAAATTGCTACCATTGACAGACTGAAGTGAATAAGGACTTTCCTGACTTCAGGAATTATCTCCTATTCAGACCTACCCACACGCACACATTTCATTTAAACAAGTAGGGCCACATCCCATACAAACAATCTCTACACACAACACTACATAATCTAGTGAACAGAAACTGTGAATAGAAGGTTTAAGAACCAGGCCATATTTGCTCTACTATTTCTTTACTTAAAACTTAGCGATTGGCTACAAAAAGTCAGACACTATGTTTTCTATTTGAAACCCAGCCAAACAATTAGAAAACTTTAGCACCTAAAGTTTGGTAATTGTTAACAATCCTGATTGAATGGGATGTGAGAAAAGGAGAGAAGATATTGAGAAACCTTTCTGCTTCTCTTCACGTCTCCTCCCTTTCCCATTAGTAGGACTTCGGACTATTTTGGGATGCTGCCAGGCCTCACAGCCTCATTGGTTTGGGGGAGCTGAGGTGATTTATTTCCAACCCTGCTCTGGTTTACTGAAAACCACATTAAAGGCTACAGTTTGGGTTTTCTTTTGAGTTGCTTAGGCTCTAAAGATCTTGTAAACCTTGCCAGTTTTCCCACTGACACAAATATGTCTCACAAACATGTGTCTCACTCTGGCTCCAAGCCTCAAGCCAATATTTATTCTTCCTCTTGTGAGGTTCAGAGTATTCTTTTTATTGCAAAAGACCTACCTTCCCCCCACCCTCCAACCCAGCAGCCCTAGACATTGTGTAGACATGGATCCAAACACTTGTGAAAAGTCCAAAACCAGTTCAATCCTAGCATTTTATCTTCACAACCAAGAAGGTAAAGGTTCCCCTCGCACATACGTGCTAGTCATTTCCAGCTCTAGGGGACAATGCTCATCTCCATTACAAAGCCAGCACTGTCCAAAGACATCTCTGTGGTCATGTGGCCAGCATGACTAAATGCCGAAGGCGCACAGAGCACTGTTACCTTCCCACCAAAGTGGTCCCTATTTTTCTACTTGCATTTTTACATGCTTTCGAACTGCTAGGTTGGCAGAAGCTGCGACAAGTAATGGGAGCTCACTCTGTTACGTAGCACTAGGGATTCGAACTGCTGACATGCTGATCTTTCTGATCGACAAGCTCAGCGTCTTAGCCACTGAGCTACCGTGTCCTTTTCACAACCAATAGGGGACGAATGGAAGAATAGTAGCAAGGTAGCCAGGAAGCTTTTGCAAGTTTACAGTTCTTTTATCTGCCCTTGTATAACTTCCCATTGTAGCACCCAGGTTTTAACTTTTGCAGATCAGCAGAGAAATGTGCACACTATGTCCTGAAAAAAAGTGTGGGGGGTGGGCACCATCTCTTTATTTCTTTTTTTGGTTGGACAGAGTTGAGCAGATTTTTCTTACTCCGTGAGTGGTGGTTATACTGGAACTAGAATTGGATGTCATCTTGGTCTCTCCTCTTTGGAAAGAGAGGGTGACTATTGATTGGGTCATCGTGTTCTCTGCATTTCAAGTTGGGCAGAACCCAGGATGATTACACGCTGCTTCAAAGTGCTTTGTGAGGAATCAGAGTGGTCCAGAGTGGCCCAGAATGTCAGGAGGAATTTTGTCAAATGTTTAAGTGAAGTCAAGATATATTATGTTCACACAATCTGATCCGGAAACTATCCAATGAAAACAAGACATACATTTAGTTTGACAGGAATCCCTTCAAAGTGTTTGCAAGTCAATAGTTTTATGATCTGCTCCAGAAGCTTCCTAGGTATAAATGGCAGCTACCTAGATTTGAAAAGAAGATGGGATGTTTGGGATAATTTTACAGAGCAGAAACAAGTGTGCGGAGACAGAAACCCATGAAATTAGAAATGTAACTTTTATAAGGAGGTACCCTTGAGGTTGGTTCTTGCGCAGGGGAGACTAAAGCTTTAAAAGTGGTCCTTAATGTATGAATGGAATTGGGTCAGAATTTCACTTGCTATTCAAAGTGGTGGACTCACTGTAGGGCATCCTGCCAGTAAATTCTCAGCTCCATTCAGTCTCCCGATTCCATCTTGATAAGAGGAATGACAGCTTGTATGACTTTTTTTTGCTACAGGTGTTAAGCGAATCATCGCAGTTAAGTAAATCGGTTGTTAAGTGAATCTGGCTTCATCCATTGACTTTGCTTCTTGGAAACTGATTGGGAAGGTCCCAAATGGTGATCATGCAATCCCTGCAACAGTCATAAGTACATGCTAGTTGCCAAGCACCTGAATTTTTATCACGTGACTGTGGGGATGTTAACCACAGGCGTAATTGCAAGAACCAATTGTAAGTCATTTTTTTCAGTGCCTTTGTAACTGACATTAAATGAATGGTTATAAACTGAGGGCTACCTTTTCCTAGCAAAGTGCCTGTCATGGGCGGAGGAAGGGAGGGAGGGAGAGAGGGAGAGGGAGAGGGGGAGAGAGACAGAGACAGACAGACTGTGTGTGGGGGTGTGGGGGTGTGTTTGTGTGTGTGTGTCAGGCTGGTCCTCACACAGAACACCTGAGAATCAGACAAGAGGAGGAAATAGTGGAAGGAAATGAGGAAATGCTCAGAATACCAGCCCAACCAACAGGACACACATTATGTAAAGACATGCAAATAAGGAAAGGAGATAACAGACAGAACCAGGATCCCTCTATGATCAGTGCCTGCATCTTTTGCCCCAAGGGATCAGTGGGTTTCTAGAGGCAGAAATCCCACCCACGCCAGACTGAAATCCAGCCACTTTTATTTCAGTCAGCTCAAACATACAAGGGGAAAAAAAAAACAACCCAAATGCCCCCATGTCTCTGTATTCCAGCTGGACTATAAATTCTGTCTTAGATCTTGTTGGCTCCATCCTTGCGGGAAGGAGGGACTGTTTAAAAGACATGGGGAAAGGAGGGGGTACGGCGTGTTTTCCCTTCCACACTATTCAGAGTCTATCCTTCCCCTTTGTGCGTGAATTGTACAAAGATTGCAAATGGGGTGGGTGGGTGGGTGGTGGCGAACGCAGAATGTCACTGAGCTCTGTCACACCATCAGCCATTCCGAGTAAAAATAACTCCTTACCCACTTCAACACCAACCTGTGTTTCCTCGATGTAATGCTCATCATCGGCAGATCAAAAAAATGCTTTTAATACGTTCTCAATAGACTCGAACATTTGAAGCTTTGCAGGCAGCAATTTCAAGCCAATTTCTGGTCAGCTGGCCAACTGCTGAATGCAAAAACCACCAGTTGGTGAGCGCTCAATCTCTCTGCTTCCAACCTCACTTCCTCCCCCATCCCCCCCTCCAAGATTCCTGTGTTTGCTGAGCCCATTTCCCTTACTTTAGGGGAAAAAAATGTTTCTAGCTCCCCCACAGTGCACATAGCAACAGGTGTTTGGGTACATTTATCTCCTAGTCTGCAAAATGTTCCTCCTGTTAGGCTGCTAGAGGGTAATCACAATGGAGGATTGGCTTTTGAAAGTGTGAGGTGATTACACAAAAAAGCACAGAAAGCCTTCATCTCTCCATGGCAACAGAACAACTTGGCACCTAAAGTGTGCGTTACGGCTTTTGCAAGGATTGTTGCAAGCATGCAAGCCGCCGAAAATGAATTTGAAGATTTCCCACCCTTTCCAGGATGGGCAGGGGAAAACAGTTGGAGATGGGGAGTGGGGAGGAATGGCAGCCGGTCCCTTCATTGAGAAGAAGAAAAGCATACACACAAACTAACAAACCCACAAGCCACAGGGGAGAATTGCTGGAACATGAATTCCATCCATTGTTGAAGGAGAAATATGGGTTTTCTGCCGCTAGCAAGGACAGGCTGTTTTTAAGGAGCTTTCAACAGAGCTAGGGTGAGGAGTGAATAGGTGGAGAGCATCACAGACAAAACAAAATTTGATTGGAATAAAGAAGTGGTGTTCTTCAACAGAACGTTGAGAATCTCTTTTGACTGCAGCAGAATACAAGTTTAATAAACAAGGAGAAATGTTAGGATTTTGGTCAAGAATTGAAAGCCGAATATGTATGCCGACTTTAGCATGACTGTCAGCTTTGGAAGTCATATTTTTCTTAGAAGTTTCCACACTGCCACATCTTAGTGCCTGGGAGGGGGGATTTCATAGAGAGGTGGACAGTTAGAGGTAACAACATTCTTCTCATAAAGTCAAGGACAAGTTACCCTGCTCCTGGAAAAGAGTGGTTGGAGGAATGTCTCCAGGTGAGACGAGGGTTGATTGGTCCATGTGGGTGCAGGGGATGGAGTTTGGCTTTTCAATTATGAAGGGAAAACCCGGAACTCTCAGATTCAGGCTTTCCCAGATGTGCCAGTATGACTTCTCTAATAAATTCTTACTTGGATGAACTTTGTTTCTGAGTGCTGAATGAAATGGGAAGTTTCATTGGAACGCTGAAGTTAGCCCAAATCTCTAAAACTTCAGTCAGCTCCCCATGAACTGAGAGCTGTCCGGGGTCCTGAGCCCCAACCGCCAATCTGCCAACCAGGCAGTGTGAAGATTCAGGGAAGATGGAGGAGAAAGCTATGATTGAAGGAGAAGGAGCGTGGGGATTGACACAGCATCCCATGACAAAAGGCTTTTCTTCCTCCCTCAGAAGAAATTGCCCGAGCAATTGAAGCAGCCAAAGCGAGGGCACTCAGCCAAAAGAGCAAGAATACTGGCTTTGCAGCCACGTGCAATGAAATGAGGACACCGGAGTGCAGATCGTGGACCAGTCCAATGAGGTCCACTCAAGGTCTTTGGACTTTGGTCAAGATCCAGTGCAAATTGAAAGCCAAATGCCGCTTTAGCATGACATCTTGAGTGGTACTGCAAGGTACATGATGACAGTTTTGGCAGTTTCTTGCTCAACTTCATATAAAAGATCTTCTTGTGTCTTCTGCTATCTCTGCCAAAACCCTGTCTGGAAATTTTAGCAATTGTTTTATTCTTAGCATAAGTGCGTGATCAAATGCATAGCCAATTTTCTGTCAGAAGCTCAAGGTGGCATTGTGTTACTTCCTTCTTCATTGAGGACAAGGGATATCTGAGAGAGGTTGTGGTGAGAGATGGTGATGGGCCAAAGTCCCTCAGGGAACATTCATAGCTAGACGTCCAAACCATTACTCTGCAGTATCTATCTAGTACAAGGTCATCTGCAGGTGGTCCTCAACATACAACTGTAATTGAGTTGAGAATTATGGCCATGAGTCATGCCAATTGTTAAGCAGCTAACTACAAGATGACACCAGCTTTTTTGCAATGGTTGTTAATCAAATCCATTGTCTGCAATGGTTGTTTTTTTTTGTTGGAAGCTGGACGCAGATACCAGTTTCTGGCAAAAAATAAAATAAAATAAATCGTGTGACCACAGAATGGTGCAAATGGTCATAAATGAGGGCTAGTTGCCCAGCACCCAAAATGCAATCATGTAACTGCTGGGGACCCCAGCCATCAGAACTTCAAATTTGGGTCATAATGGGGATGTGTGTCGTCACTTCAAACAGTCGTTAATAACCTGTCATAAATTGAGGATTACCTGCAAGTTATGTGTGAAGGAGATTGTGAAATTGATTCTAATTTAATAGTGTTTGGTGCTAAGGGGTTGGTGTTTGTTCTTAATATATAGGTTTTAATTTTGGAGTGCTGATCTCGTTTTGATGTATTGTGCTTGTTTTATTATTTACTTATTTGTGTTATTCTGCGGAAGTTTTAATTGTGTGGTAAGCCGCCATGAGTCTGTAAGGCGTCGGCAGCATGTCTGTTCGAGCAATCAATCACTCAGCATGACAGCAACAACTACCTGTATAACTACAGGTTATACATATCCTAGAAACAATTCTCATCTGAAATAGAGCTTGTCAGCACATTGTAGTTACTACAAAGAAGACATAAAAATGGCATCCTGATTCAGCAGTAAGATCCAAATTTACCATGAACGTCCTCCAAAATAGATGTCAGATTTTGGAGATTCCCTAGGTTAGAATAAGGAAGAGAGGAGTGGAACGATAAAAACAGTTTGGGAAAAATAAAAGTAATCTTGAAATACACATTTCAACACAAAATTTGGAAATTTTGTGTAGGCAAACCTTATGACTTACGACCATTTTTCACATTGTAGCATCCCCATGGTCATGTGACCAAAATTCAGGTGCTTGGCAACTGGCTCATATTTATGACGGTTGCGGGGTGCTGGGGTAATGTGATTGTCAACTCATAAAATTATTTTATGGTCTTTTAGAGTTGCCAACAGAAAGGGAGGGGGGAGCAGTGTGACAGCTTGCAACTGAAACTGCATTCCATAAATATTTTCAAGATAGTAACTAGTTGACCGAAGTTTCTCCCAACCAAAATTCCAACTGGAGAGCATGATTGGTGACTCTTGGCTAAGGATGTGTCCCATTGGAGAATATGAATTAAGATACACCCAGGGGGTGGGGGAAAACCTGGGTCGAGGGTGACAATGAATGATGTGCCTGAGAGTCGGCTACACCCAGGCAATGCCACACCTTTCAACTCCCAATAAACCCTTTTGAAGTTTTGGAAATTTGGTTTGAGACTCATGATTTAAATGGGGTTAAGTGCCAGAATCTTGACAGTGATCCTCTTTTTGCAAACTTCTGACAAAGAAAGTCAATGGGGAAGCCAGATTCACATCACAACCATGTTACTGACTGAACAACTGCAGTGATTCACTTAACAACTGTGTCAAGAAAGGCCGTAAAATGGGGCAAAATTCACTTAACAAATGTCTCACTTAACAACAGAAACTTTGGGCTCGATTTTGGTCCTAAATCAAGGATTACCTGCATTGCCTGTTACCTTTTAAGTTTTCTTTCCCTGAACCCCCCCCCAACCCCCCTCCAAAGAATAGAAATAATTGGGTATTTCTATTTGCTGTTCAGATCATCGGTATTTAAGAATGAATGATTTGAAAAATCAAGACCGGGTGGGGAATCTTTGATTAGGGAGACAGTAACATGCATTGCAAACGTTCAAGAGGAAATTCCCTTCAACGCTTCGGTTTCCACCCATCCGCCAGGATTGTCACGCGGGCCATGCGGTTGTTCTGTCAAGTACACAGGGCTATTGCTGGGAGTGAAATGCCCTTTGGGCAAATTAAATTTTTTACAAACAAGGTATCTCAGTGACCTTGTATGTATGAGCCAGACAGGCGTCATTAGCAAGTAATTTGGCTGGAGAGACTCCTGTAGAGGCAATGATATTGTCTGCTGTTCCTATTACCAAGGCCCGGTTGACATTTGTAAAAGCTGAAGGTTGGAGCAAATGGCACCAATATTCCCCACAGCTTAGGTTCACATTTCACTTCCATATGGAAAGAAGTGGAGGCTTTGCTGATAAAATGCAGGGAGACCTACAGTATTTAACATCAGCTAGGAGTGCTGATGGCCCATTTTTCCTCACATGATTTGGATGGAGTAAATATGCTCTTTCAGATGTCCAGGAAGCCATATGGTAAAATCTGATGCTAAACTAAGAATATAGATATGAAGTGACTTAAAAAAAAAAGAAAATACAGAATTCCTGGCATCTCAAAAATAAAGAATCCAACTTATTCTGATGTAGAAACTGTCTTTGTATACAGAAAAAAGGATGATAGAGCCTCAGTGGCGCAGCGGTTAAGAGTGCAGTACAGCAAGCTACTCCCACTGCAATTTGGTAGATCGAATCCCACCAGGCTCAAGGTTGACTCAGCCTTCCATCCTTCTGAGGTGGGTAAAATGAGGACCCAAATTGTTGGGGGAAATAAGCTGACTCTGTAAACCGCTTAGAGAGGGCTGTAAAGCACTATAAAGTGGTATATAAGTCTAAGTGCTATTGCTATGATAGCTTTTTTTAAATGAGGGGGGCATGTATTCTAAGGTAATAATGCCCAATGACCAGATCATACCATTTGCTATTTTAAAAAAAATTAAACAAGGAACATGATGCAAAGGAAGGATGGAAAGATGTACAGCAAACTTTCAAGTTGTGGATCAAAAAGATTTTTTTAAAAAAGCTGCACTCCTGGGTTGGATCCTTTAAGAGAAAAATTCCATTCATAGGATGTCCCAGGGGGTGGAGTTTCAAAAATGCAATGCTCTTCAGCCTCTCCTTGTCATTCATTTACCATTAATTCGGAGCTTTTGAGGTTTCTCTAGAAACACTTTGGAAGTAGTGGGGTGCGGTAGGGGGGAAAAAAGCTTCATTTCAAAGTTGGAATGACTGACTATTGCCTGCTCAGCAGTCCACAAAAGATAAAAGACTTTTTCTCACAAATGGATGAATTGTCCTTTGCAGATGGACAAAGTCCAGAAATTCTGATCAATTTGGAGATAAGTAATACGTCTTTTTCTCCAAACGGTGATGTTCCAGGTGATATTGAACTTCAGCTCCCACCAATCCTAAGAACACACTCTAGAATAGTGGTGGCTAACCTTTTTGGGCTCCTGTGCCAAAAATTGTGCACTCGCTCGTGTGTGCAAACTCATGTGCCAGCACCCAGAGGGCAATGCCGGGGAGGGCTGCACATACATGCATGATTCCCCCCCACTGTCCCCTTACCTGCACTGCGCCTCCCAGCTGATTTTCGGCTCGTTTGAGGCCTTTTGTGGCCTCCCAGAAGTTCGAGGGAAGCCTCTGCAGCCTTTGGAGGCCAAAAAATGGGCCCATTTGATCACTTCTGGTATTTCTGGAAATACAGGAAGTGAAAATCTGGAAATACAGGAAGTGAAGAAATGGGCCTGTTTTTCGGCCTCCAAAGGCTGCAGTGGCTTCCCTCAAGCCTCCGAGAGGCTGAAAAAGGCCTCAAATGGGCCAGAAATCAGCTGGGAGGCGCAGTGCAGGTAAGGGGGTAGTGGGGGGGGGGGCGGAATTGTGCATGAATCATGTGCAATGCAGGTAAGTTTGCCTAGGGCTCATGTGCCCTCACAAATAGCTCTGTGTGCCACCTGTGGCATGCGTGCTATAGGTTCACCTTCATGGCTCTAGAAACTTTACATTTTCAGGATACTTTTGAGTTCCTAAATTTGTCTCAACTCACCATCTGCCCTAGAAAGTTGGTGGCTGTTTGTTCCCTCTACCTTTTGTGTGACTATTTGACTTGTTCTAGCACTATACGTCTCACCCTAATCTGAAAATCCAGTAATCTTTTTTCTCTTTTTTAGCTTTATATATTTTATTTTTATCTTATGATTGTGATAATAATGATGATAATGACAATGTGGTGATGATAATGATGTCATCATAATCACCAATGGGATGTCGTATGCATGTATGTATGTATGTGTGTGTGTGTGTGTGTATTTGCAATCTGTAGCATTATAGCCCCATCTCTCACAGACCGGACTGTTAACTTTTATCTATTGGGAAAAAAAAGCACCACAATTTCTTGTCCATTTTGGCAGAGGATGAGGTAAATATGTTAAGTTTCCAAATCATTGGTAATACTATTCTTCCCCCCAGCCCCCAAAAGTACAAGAGGCTCATAATACTCCCCCCACTCAAGCTTATTTGTTGTCCCTGGAGGGCTCCCCTCTTTTTCTTGGTTTTGGGGTTTCGCACATGCATTATCAGACATAGCAAATGGACATTTTTGCTGGTGAATGGGGAGCTATTTCCTGTCATTTGGGGCTGCATAATTTTTTTAAAAAAATCTGCCTGTGAAAAAAGAAAGAACCCCAGACGCAAAATGATTTGTTTGCAATCATTATGAGCCTTAATTATAATATATGTGCTTATGATGGAATTTGATTGAATACATGCAATTATATAATTAAAACATGTAGTTGCATAATTTAATAAATGTGTATTTAACCAAAAGAGCTTTGCTACATAGTTACATAAACAGATGCCTAAAGCAGCTTGGTTTTCTGTCACTCAGGGTTGTGTATGTCCGTGTGTGTGTGTGTGCATGTGTGTGTTTCAAAGTTCAATGCCCTTTATTGTTTGAACGTGCAATTTTATTCCTGTCAAATATACAAAAAGTAGATTAAGCTATTTATGAAGTCAGTTCATTTTGCTCTTTTGGTGTGCTAAGTACACGAGTGATCTGCACCTATTAACTACCATTCATATTTTCCCTGCTTAAATTTGACAACGTCTCGGGTATTTGAAGACCTTTTTTAAAATAATAAAAATCAATATGCTTTCATCTGCCTGCTTTTTTTTAACATGGTAGAAGAACGGGGTGAACCACCAGAACACTCTCAGGTAATACAAATGAAATGAGGTGAATTCCCACACACCCCACAAATTCCAGTTGCATGCTAGTCTTCAAGTTGCAACCAAAATCTGGAGCAGAACTTCCATTATGTTGTTAATTGTAGGACCTTTTTTTAACCATGGTTGTTAAGTGAATCATGAGATTGTTAAGCAAATCCAACTTCCTCCATTGACTTTGTTTGTCAAAAGCTGGCTGGGAAGTTAGCAAATGGCAATCACCAGGGGTAGGCTTCAAATAATTTGACAACTGGTTCTGTGCCTGATTGCTGAGTGGGCTTGGCCTAGTTGGCCTTCTGCACCACCCTGGGAGCGAAAACAGGCTACGGGGAGGGGATTTTTGCCCTCCGTGGGCTCTGGAGGCTCTCTGGAGGCCAGAAAAAGGCACATTTCTGGCCTTCTGGAACTTCCAGGAGGCCCATTTTTTGCCCTCCCTGGGCTCCAGAAGCTTTTCTTGAGCCTCCGAGAGGGTGAAAATGGTCTCCCCGGACTCCGAAGGCTCTCTGGAGGCCAAAATCGGGCCCATTTCCAGCCTTCTGGAACTTCCAGGTGGCCCATTTTTCACTCTTCCCAGGCCTCCACATGGTCCTTGCACTTACCTGCAATCGAAAAGGGGCCACGTGAGGACTACTGGGGTGGGGTGGGGTGGGCAGGGTCAGCCAGGGGTGGGATTTGCTGGTTCACCAAACTGGCCGTAAAATTAACAACCAGTTCACCCGAACCGGTGCAAACCAGTAACAGCCCACCCCTGGCAATCACATTGTAGCCATTGTAAATATGTGCCAGTTGCCCAAGCACCCAAATCTGGATCATGTGACAGTAGGGATGCTGCAATGGTCATAAGTGTGGGGATTGGTCAAAGTTATATTGTCAGTAACTTTGAACAGTTGTTAAATGAATGGTTGCAAGTTAAGGACTACCTGTAATGAGATCCAGTTGAGTTCAATGGTGAGACTGGGTGGCTGAGTTCTACTTTTTCGTCAGCACAAAAGGTGGGTTGGTCATTTGGTCCAGTTACCCTGCCTAGCTAAATCCACCTCAGAGCATTATTGTGGAGGAAATAAGGATCATTGTGGACTCCATCTTGAGTTGCACAAATCAAGTTGGGAGATGAGGGGTCCTTTAGCCGTCTCTGAGCTTGGTTGTTTTCTTGCAAATGTTTCATTACCCAGACTAGGTAACATCATCAATGTTAGTAAGGAGTGCCGTTCACTGTCAGTTTATATTCTAGTGGCTTGCCTGTCAGTGTTGGTGGGGATAGTCTTAGAGATTCCTTGGTTGGGCTGTTTGCTGGAAAAGTTGGGATAACAATCAAATGGATAAAAGAAAAAGTGATAAGATGCCCCTTAATATGAAAGTGGGAAAGCTACTTAGAGATTGCTTCATCTGACCATTTCAAACTCAGTCCAGACCCTTTTGAATTTTCAGCTTGATTCAAAATGGTCTTGAATGCTGAATTCACCATTTCCATCTTCCAAACCTCTTCCCTTGTGGGATTCCATCAGCAGGTGTTCTCCTTTCCCACTTTCCCACTTTCCCACTGTTGTTATCTACAGAAAAGGGTGAAGTTGGATCCACTGCAGGCTTCTTAGCCCTTTGTGGTTATTAATTAAGATGATTAGGGGACTGGAGGCTAAAACATAAGGAATGATTGCTGGAATTGGGTGTGTCTCGTTTAATGAAAAGAAGGACTAGGGGTGACATGATAGCAGTGTTCTAATATCTCAGGGGCTGCCAAAAAAAAGAAGGAGACAACCTATTCTCCAAAGCACCCGAAGGCAGGACAAGAAGGAATGGATGGAAACTAATCAAGGTGAGAAGCAACCTAGAACAAAGGAGACATTTCCAGACAGAACAACTAATCAGTTGAGCAACTTGCCCCCAGAAGCTGTGAACGCTCCAACGTTGGAAGTTTTAAAGAAGATATTGGACAACATTTGTCTGAAATCTTTTTTGGGGTTCCTGCCTGAGCAAGGCGGTTCGACTAGAAGACCTCCAAGGTTTCTTCCAATTCTGTTATTCTGTTAATTCCCCGCAATGTTGTTTCCGGTGGCCCTACAAAGTGCCGCTCTTTTGACAAAACCTAAAATGTAAATTATTATTAAGCCCTTTCTCCTCTTTACATCTCTCCCCCTACTTTTGTCCTTCTTTTGCCAGTTAGCTGTTTTTGACTTTTGCTGAGGGTTAATAAAAAAACATTGAGCTATGTTTTGCTTTGATAACTGGCACATGCACTTGCTCTGGATACAGGGACTGACTGGAGTGCAAACTAAACAGAATCCATGTTGCTAGTCTTCTCCTGCCCACTTCCCAAACTTCCTCATTCAAGAGGCAGGGCTGTAGAGGATTTAACTGAAAAGGGCAAGCAAAAGAACAGATTTGTCAATAAGCCTTGAGCTTAGTCTTTCTTCTACTCAGGGGCTACACCTAATTTTGATGAAGGAACGTCATGAGACAAAGCAAGCTGGAATCAACAGGAGAAGCCAACGGGATTTGTCATAATCAGCTTTTGAGCCTGAATCAGAGCAAAATAAAATTAAAACGAATCATGTCCAAGTATTACATGATTAGCATTGATAATAATTCACCTTGACTTCATTTTGAACAAGGTCCACGGGGAGGGTCTACACTTACACTATTGTAAGGTGCAAGCAACCAGAGCCATAGGTGTACAGTTCGAGCTAACTACTTAATTGTATTTTGCCTATAATACAGACATCTCCTCAGATTGCTGCCCTTCCCTTGGGAACAGAGAGAGAAGGTTCCATGGGGGGAAGGAGCAGTTTTGGATCTCTTGCAGCGATTCTAGGCTAGTTTCCCACTTGAGCCCTCATCTCTGTCTAGCTGGGTGTTTTCCAACAGTTATTCACCAAAGTGTAAAGTGAACAATTTCCCCATTTTTAAAAAAGAGAACATAGAAATTGCATACTTTGTATGGATTTTATATAGGGCGTCCACATCATTTTTGACAGATCATGCTGATGCCAAGCTTCCCTATAGCCGGGGCCTGAGAATTGGCCAGTAGGGATGGCAAGCTTATTATGGATTTTTTTCTCTATCCCAAACCTTTCATCAAACCATTCTGATGAGATCAGAAATGTTCATTTTGGTCCCTCTGACCAAAATAAAATAGAAGAATGTGACAGTGAATCTTCCTCTGATTAGTATCACAGGAAAACTTACTAGTAATTCAGGAAATCCTTTCTTCAGCATGAAACTTTGGGAAAGGCAGATGATATTATAAGCAGTCCTTGGCTTACAACCATAACTAAGCCCAAAATTATGGTTGTAAGTTGATATGGTTGTAAGTCGAGGCATCACATTTCCAGATCTGGTTTTTCAACATTTTTTGTAGTGGTCATTAAGTGAATGTCACTGTTATTAAGTGAATCCATTTTACTCCATATGCATTTTTTTCTTGTAAGTGACTAGTTGCAAATCAAGGATTACCTGTATTATGCAAAAATATTAGACAGCCAGGATAAATGAGACCAAATGCCAAAAAACAGAATCTTGTTTTCTATCGTGCCAGGCTTCAGAAAAGAAATAAAATGTAGAGTTCTTCAAATGCCACTTTTATAAACATCATTTAAGTATTCAACAAGCAATGGATAGAGAAGTTTTTTAATTATATGAACACTAACTCTTCACCAAATCGGACAACATGATTGTTGCCTAGATTGGTTAAGATTTATAGAAACTGCAGTCCAACACATTCCCACATTGTGGGAACTCTAGATAATGGAAAGTTCTTTTATATGTTGTAATATGATATAAAATACACAATTAGCTCAGTTTTGCATTATTACCACAATATTTATCTGGGGACGTTACAGCACTGGGTAAAATTTCTCTTTAACCGGCCATTGCTGACCACTCACTATTGCAGTAGATGTGAAATATACTTTAGCTCATCAGAAGCATTACCAATACCTCTCTGTCTGCCAAAAATTACATTTAGACTTTCCAAAGGAGGGTTAAAGGACAAAGTCATTCCATTTTGGCAGGTGGGTGGGTGGGAAGAGAGCTGACTTTACAATGACATGAAAATGAATTAACAAAGAAATGTGTTTCCCTAAGTAGTTCCTTCGGCACATTCTGACAAATTTGAAATTGTGTCTGAATAGTTAAAGGTATTTGAAAGACAGAAGAGCAATTTAAATGTCCAGGACGTCAGGCCACACAATTGTGAGTTGTACATTAGAAAGGAGGGTGATGGGGAGAGAAATGAAGGAAAACCAATCAGACCAAGTGGGCAGGATAGTGGTAATCATCTTTTGTCTAACAAAGCAAAAGGCCACCTGCCGGATCAAGGCAAGAAACTAATGTCAGAGAATGCGGTATGCAGAGTTTCAACTACATTATTCAGGGATGACTTTTATGGATTAATGAGAATTCAAGTGTTCATGGGTCACAAAACACACAAATGCTGCACGTTCCAAGTGGGAAGCCATGCTAGGTTTTTGCAACAAATACAACAGAAGACTCTTGTAGAAGCTAACAAATATTGAACTTATTTCTGCCTAAGCTTTCATGAAACACAATCCCTTGGTTTATGCAAAGGATTATCTCTCAGAAGTGACTAGGATAAGGATTTTTAAGATCATACCCCGCAAAAACAGGGATCTTAAGGGGATAAAATAACCTCCAACATTTCCCAGAAAAACTATTTTGAATTTTACTGAAAGTACAACTTGTATATTATTAAGTAAAATTCAAAGAGAAGTGCTTATTTTCCATTCATTTAGGAGCACAGATACATCCGATCTGTGGAGACGACTTTCAAAATAGGAGAACTTCCTGCAAAACCGTTGCCTGTGTTTTTGTGCATCTGCTTTTAAAGCGAAATAAGTACTGTATGTTTTGGATTTAGTAGTGATGCAATCCAGTATACACCAGAGTGGAAACTACTACATCAACCGACCACGAGCATTTTGAAAATCGTTATTGATGCTGATGGTTCTACTTAGTGACTTTGAATTGTAGTTTTAATACTGGTGCAAACAATGTTGCTGAATTTGCTGCTGAGGAAAATTTGCAGCTATTGTTTGGGGTTATTGTTAAAAGTGGTACAGAAACAACAAAACAGACAACAAAAATCATGTTAGACATGAATGTTACAAATTTTTCCTGGGACATGTGTCAATAAATGCACTGGAGGTTTTCTTAGTAGGCTCACTCAAAATTGTATTTGTATTTCTTTGGATACACAAGGAATCATTGGCATTGAGAAGTGCATATTTTAACCTCATAATCCAATCAATCTTCCAATGAAATGATGACTTTTAAGTCAGAGGCTTTCTTTCCTGATCAACCAATTTGGTGTAGTGATTGAGATGCGGGGAGCCCATGGGTTTGAATCTCGCTTTGGGCTTGAAAACTAGTTGGGTGACTTTGGATTAGTAGCTCTCTGTCAGCTCCACAAACTTATCAGTTTTGTTGATGTGGAGAAAATAGCGGGTGGGAGCGTTAGATATGTACATTGCTTTGAACTGATCAAAAATAAAAATGGGGGTAAACATCTAATAATAAATAATTTTTAAAAGCCCAAATATTCCATCTAATAGACATAACCTTTCAAGCATTCCCCTTATTTCAATGGAATTCAAAGTTTCACTTCCTTCCGCTAAATTCACAAAGTTCCAAAATGATTATCACAATTTGTAAGATATTTTACATTCCATTTAACAGGAAGTCTAATAACAGGCATTCTCTGGACAGTTGACAGAGTTTTAAAAGAGGAAAAATATTTCATACAGCAAGACTTCAAAAAGAACAGAGTTCTGATGATGTTACCTAGTTGGGTAATGAAATGCCTATAAGCTAACAAACAAGCTCAGAGAACAGTAAGGACTACAGAGTAGAGCTTATTATTATTATTTTTTTAAGCTGTGGAAACAATAAACTTGTTAAAAATGTGGATAACACGTAAAACTCACATGGACACCCCCCCAGTCTTTGCTTCTTGTTACTTATTTTGTTTATGGAAGCATATTATCATGAATTCTGATAGGACTCATTTTTATTTACTTACATAGTTTAATTAAATGATTGATTCTGTTAGAAACCAGGAATATCAATAATCTCTCCACATTGCCTGCTTTTGGTGCAGACAAAAAGGCCCGGCTAAAACTCCTGATCTTCTCTCCAGACCGGATTTTTAGGGTAATCGCCAATACTGTCATCACAAATTGCATGGCTTACAGGGAGCTTCCCCTTTCTTCCCCCAGATTCAGGATTCTGATCTTGTATTTTACAGACTGTATGTAACAGTTAGGGAAATCTCCCTCCCAACCTCAGATTCAGTAGAGAACAAAAGAGTCAGAAGGAGGAAGAGAAGAATCAGTGCATTGGTTAGGCAAAAACAACCTGATAGGTTAATGGAGTTCTTGAATATTGCCTCTTGTTGTGTGTTTTTTTCCTTGTGTATCATTAGATGGTAGAAAGCCAACATTTAAAGACTACATACCACAAACAAACAACAAACACACAGCCCATGTTGACTACACTGCTAGTCCAATTGAATTCTCCTGCTTAGAAGCCAACGAGTTCCAAGATTTGTTTTAGCTTCTAAGCATTCTTGAATTCCAGTTGCCAATAGCAACTTCTGTCAGTCTGAATGCTGGCCCGGATGAATAAATTTCTGTTCCCAGAATGCTTAGAAATGGCCATGCTAGCTGAGAGACGATCTATACATCTGGAGGATGTCCAGATTGGGGGAAGCTGGCTTCTATTTTGCCAGTGGGATCCTATGTCCAAATAAGCTTTGGGGGTTGGAGACTGATTCTATGGATGAATGAGAATCCTACTTCATGTGCAAGAGAGAACTAGGAGTATTATACAGCGCTGAGCTTCCATGTCAATTTTCTAAAATGGGTTGAACTATGTGATGGGCATAATTACTTTTCTTTAATCAGCCAGTTCTCCTTGGAAAGTATAAGCTTTTTAAGGGATAACCTGTTGGACATACGGAGCAGTCAGAGTAAAACAAGTCATATTAATCACTTGCGACTGCTTTAAACACAGTTTAATCACTCACATTCCTGGCACTTATTTGTCTAAGAAAGCAACCGAGAGGGTAGAAGGATCCCCCTCCTATTAAACATTTTACACTTACTTGGTTATTCAACTATAATTGGCTGTCTTAGATTCTAGATAGGTAGCCTGGTGTATCTTGACTTTTATGGGTTTCTGATATTTAAAGGGGAAAAATAATGAGAATACTTCTGGGCAGGTGGCGATATCCACAAGTGCCTTTTAAATATGCACAACAAAATGGATTGTTTGGGGGGGAGGAAATAATCCTTCGAGTGCAGAGCGGCTTTTGTCAGTTTTCTACTAGAGTGCACTCTGTGCTCTGACAGAAAATTGTTCATTAATCTCAAAGGAATGACCAATTTTCCAATGGTCACTCAACTGTGCGGCTGCTCTTAATTTTTTTTAAAGGTGCTATGGGTGCTGCTAATTGCTTGCCGTGAGTGATAACAACAGCACTAATCCTCTTTGGATGGGACATTAACTTCCAAAGTAGCCATTATTATATATTGTATTTACTTTGCAATAAGTACATGTCACAGCTACCCAGTAAACAAGAGTGGCCAAGTTTAGAGGCAAAAACAAACAAAGCCCAACACAGTGTATTATTTTAGCTGAATCTGAATATTTTAGGTGTCAGTCCTGTCCTACATGAGCTCCCTGGGGACTTCGTTCTCAAAAGGTATAGTACTGAAATATTCATGGCTTAAACATACAAAAGTTAAGAGTGCATGGGACCAGACAAAGTTGTGAGAGTTTCCTCTTTTCCTAAGTACAGTTCATCTAAGAGACTAATATTTGACAATTTGTTTTGAAAATATTTCATGAATTTATTTTTTAGTAGTAGACAAATAGTAAAATAGTTATTGGAACTATTCTTGGAGAAAATGTATCCTATACTTGCAATAGAAGCTGCCAAGAGAGATGCATGAAAAGACACACGAACCCTTTATAATCCGCTTCACATTCCTGTTTAGGGTGGGCAAGCCACCATCCCCATCAGTGGTGGTTCATCCCGGTTCAACTGGTAGTAAAAAAAGCCTCCAACGATCAGCTGAGAGGAGGAAAAAAAGCCTCAGCTGAGAAGAGAAAGAAGAGAAAAGCGCAGGATTGGCCCTCCCAGCCTCCTCCTAGGCTTTCCTCTTCTTTTTTGATGCTGTTCCTCTATTGATGCAGCTTAGGACTGTGTTGGCTTTATTGACAGCAGCACTTTGCTGGCTCATACTTAACTGGTGGTCCCCTAGAACAGTGGTAGCCAACCAGTGGGCCAGGGACCACTGGTGGTCCATGAGAAAAATGTGGTGGTCCACAGAGAAATGTCAAAGCACCCCCCAAAGCAATTAATCCAGGCTGCGCGGGAACACAAGGCTGCACCGCCCACATGACCCGTGGGAACACAAGGCTTTCATCGCTTGCATTGTGAACAACATAAGGTAGTGAGGGGAGGGGGGGAAGGGCGGAGGGGGGAAACTTGCCCCACTCACCTCACCTGGCCACCGGGCTGCTTCTTTCCGCTTTTTTCTTCTTTTGCTTTTGGCTGCACGCAAGGAAAGCAGCAAAAGTCTTTCTTTCTTTCTCCCAAACTCCACCAGAAATGAGTCTTGGGGACCCTGCAAGGCATCCTGCTCCAAGAGGCTGCGCTAGCACAACAAATCTCACAAACACTCATTTCTGGCAGAGTTTGGGGAGAGAAAGAAAGACTTCTGCTGCTTCTGCGGCTTTCCTTGCATGAAACCAAAAGTCTCTCTCCTCCTGAGAACGGAGCTGGAGATGCTATCCTACGATCCCAAATAAACAATGATTGATCAGTAGGAAAACAGATTGGGGAATTTTCCTGCAGACTTTTTGGGGGATTTTCCGAGGGTCTCTGCAGAAAAAAAGCAGAAACAGCAGAGACCCTTGGAAAATCCCCCCAAAAAGGAGCTCCGGGATGACCAAAGGGTCAGTCTTGTGACTACTGCAGCTCTGGAATATGGGACCAACTTTCCCACCAATGTCAGCAAGCCACCATCAGTCAAAATTCATATTAGTGGTCTGCGGGGATTTAAATTTTTGAGTTTGGTCTTCCCTGAGATCCAAAAAGTTGGCGACCCCTGCCCTAGAACACCAAAATCCCTCTCACAGGTACTATTGTTACTATTGTACCTGCACATTTGGTTGTTACTGCCGAGTAATTTCTGAATCTTAAGTCTCTCTTCCAAAATGTTAGTATTTCCAGCCAACTTGGTGGCATCTACAACTACCATGTGATTGGTGGATATTCTTTACTCCTTTTTTTAAAAGAGGTAAAAAGTCCTGCCCAGGTCTTTTTGGATCACTTAAAAGGAAAAAAAAAGTCTTGTTATTTGAGCTACAGGAGGAAAATACAGTCTTTGTGAATTTTACCTGGTAAAAATAAAAGTAACCAGGAGCTTGTTGGCATAAAAGAAACCCAGCTTTTCACTGGTCTGGTAGTGAACCTTTTAAAAAAAGAAGAAGAAGGCTGTCTAGGAGAGTGATCTATGACAAGCAGAAAGGGCTATCCCAACCAGATGGCCCAGTTGGACTGGAGGCATTTGACTGCAGAGAAATGAAGTCCAATAGGCTGAACCAGACAGTACCGCTGGAAGTGACACATACTGGGTATTTTTGATTTATAGCAGAAAAACATGGACAGAGACTGCCACTCAATGGGCTGAACATGGGTACAAGATAATGACTATTTCTGTTGTCAAGAAATAGTCAGTGGGCAAGTTGATCATGTGAATAAGCCTGCACTTCTGCAGCTCTGAACAGAAGAGGACAGAACAGGATAACAGAGTTGAAAGGGACCTTGGAGGTCTTCTAGTCCAACCCCTTGCTCAAGCAAGAGACCCTACACCATTTCTGACAAATGGCAGCCCAATCTCTTCTTGAAAGCCTCCAGTGATGAAACTTCCACAACGTCCAAAGGCAAGCTGTTCCACTGGTTGATTGTTCTCACGGTCAGAAAATTTCTCCTTATTTTTAGGTTAAATCTCTCCTTGTTCATTTTCCATCCATTATTCCTTGTCTGACCTTCAGGTGCCTTGGAAAATAGCTTGACCCTTTCCTCGCTTGGCAGCCCCTCAAATATCGGATCACTGCTATCATGTCAACCCTAGTCCTTCTTTTCATAGACTCTTAGAAGCCAGAAAAAAATTAAAGAACTAATGTATGTCTCCCACTTAAAATTAAAAATAACTACTGCCACTCTAGTTGTCCTAAAGAAACTTAAGACTTTGCATGGGACACCTGTACAAGCACCTTCTAAGAGGCCATTATGAGGGCACTACACTTTCAAGATGATGAGGGAAGAATGCTTCAAAAATCTCACATCCATAGTAGTTTAGGTTATTCTCATATCAAGATCACAAGAGGATAATGCTTCCATTCTCATTGTGCCCAAATAAATGAATCTTACAAGACTGTAAAATGTGATGCCACTTTGAGGAAAAATATAGTCACCAATCTACTGGCATTAGAAAACATATTGGCTCCAATTTTTAGTGTGGACTGAGAAGTTAGACACAGAAGTAGAGTTAAGCTGCATCACATCAAAGATTTATCCAGTCTAGCACCTTAGTTAGGCGAATGTCCTCAAGCAAAACAGAGTGAAAACCTCTGAGCTTTTGAATTAAGAGACAGAATATGTCCGGTAAAGCAGTCTAGTGTTATCCAGTTGGTTTGGACTGAGAAGCCCCCAGTGGACCTCCCAATATTTGTGCATTTTAGAGGTTGTCATCCAATGCATCCTATTTCTGATTCCTGATTTATAGTTTTCTGGGCCAAAAATGGCCCACTTCCTTGTTAAAGTCTTCTACGCTGACAGTTTGATAACTTTTGTAGCAGTGAATTAGAATTCCATACTTACACTTATATTTAAAAAGAATATGGAAAACCTCAGATCCTTTTCTTGATGTCAGCTCTGTTATTGAAAATAATGTACTCAGTCAGCTCAGTAACAAATGCACTTATGTTTTCATCTGTCTAAGTTAGAAATCCTGTGATTCCAAGCAGATTTTTTATTACTACTACTACTACTACTACTATTATTATTATTATTATTATTATTATTATTATTATTATTATTATTGCATTATCTATAGCCTGGATTTTAGGCTCAGATATATCTAAAGCAAATAAAGTTACTATAATGAAGAATGATTTTAAATATCTTCCTTGTCACTGAGGATATCCTCTATATATCATTGGATAGAACATTATCTGGACAATCATTCTATCCATCAGGAAATTTTGTGGCCTAATTAGCTAGATTTAGTTTGGTGTAGTGGTTAAGATATCAGGCTAGACATTGGATGTCCATGAGTTCTAATCCTGCCTTGGACATGAAGCCAACTGGGATGACTGTGGGCCAGTTACTTTCTCTCAGCCCTAGGAAGGAGGCAATAGCAACCCACTTCTGAAAAACCTTGCCAAGAAAGCCACAGGGGTTGGCCATGCAGTCATCAGGAGTCAACGCTGATTTGATGATACTGCCTTCCAAAAAGACTAGCCATTTTGAATGGATGAGGACCAGAATGTAAAAAAGAAGAGGCAAGATTACTCTGATGTCATACTAACAACACAGTGAATGGTGGCTGCATTAACATGTCTTTTGTTTCAGTTTGACAGATGAATAAAAACAAAGCTGGGATGTGTGTTTCAGTGTTGTTACCCTGGAGGGCTACAGACTTTGGTAATATCAACAGAAATCTCTCTTGATAGAGATTTGATGGGTTTTAAAGAATAAGATAGCTCGTTAGTGACAAATTTCAATACAGCAGAGAAAGTGGTCAGAGCAATTAGGAAGCCTAATCTATCCAGATGATAGGGAGACTAGGAATAAAATGAATGCCATATCTCATTCACGTGAATCCAAATGTTGCATCTTCTGGGTTCATTTTAAGCCATCCCATCCGCAGGGTTGTTCCAATATCATTTCTCTGGGTCTAGGTGAAGTTGTTCTTCCTAGGCAAATGAGCTGATTTTCTTCATGCTCACAGCAAAACCTCTCTTTTGTGATTTGCAGTTCTGGAGCTCTGCAGGGTTTGGGAGCATCCCTTTACCTGTTCGTGGAAAATCTTGCCTCTTACCCCCCTCTGTATCCTGAACTCAGCTCTTCCTACATTTTAATAATAGTCTTATCGGTGAAACGCTTTGGTCTAGCAGTCGAGGATAAGACTAGAAACTGGAGTCTGTGAGTTTTATAGTTTGGCCTTCGGCATGAAATGTGGCTGGGTGACTTTGGGCCAGTCACAATCTTTCAGCCCAATTCACCTCACAGGGTTGTTGTTGTGGGGAAAAATAGGAGGAAGAAGGAGTATTGTTTGTCACCTTGAGTTATTTATAAAAATAATAAAGGTGGGATAAAAACAAGTTAAATAAATACAGTAATCTGTGCAGTTGACTTCTAAACCATTTTACAATTCCTGCTGAAAATAAACTCCTAAACCCTGTTGGCTGGTTTTTCCTTGCTGATATAAAAACTGAAGATGTGTTTCCTAATGCCTCCTGACCTTAGAGCCTTTTTTCTCTCCTCCTCCCTCCTCCTCCTCCCCCTCCTCTGTCTTATCCACATGCAAGTGTGTCCCTCCCACTAAAACTCTCCACTGTCCACTGCAATCTACAGTCTTGCTTGCAGCTATTGGGAAAAGAACCTGATTGCAATCAATAGGGTCATGCCACCTCTAAAGCTTTCGGGGGAGGGGGGGATTTATATGCAGAAAATACTTAGGTCTTTGGGGTCAGGCAGTTTCCCCCTCGTACTAACACTTGCAAAACACATAGATAACTATAAAGGCATTACATAGGCGGTGAAGACTGCTATTAAAACAGGTGGAGGGGAGGGTGAGAAGCAATGGATGGACACTAATCAAGGAGAGAGGCACCCTAGAACTAAGGAGGGATTTCTTGACTGTTAGAACAATTAATCAGTGGAACAGCTTGCCTCCAGAAGTTTGTGGGTGCTCCATCACTGGAGGTTTTAAAGAAGAGATTGACAACCAATCTCTTGAGATGGCATAGGGTCTTTTGTTTGAGCAAGTGGTTGGACTAGAAGACCTCTGAGTTCCCTTCCAACTCTGTTATTTTGTTATCTGATGCTTGCCTGACTTCAGAATCCTTTGGTGGGACTAGTGAATGGCATCCAAGCCAAATGCAAGTACGCTTAGAGAGAAAGATTCTTGTAAGAGCACAAGGGGAGTAAAAAATATCATTTTCTAAAAGAAGCTGTCACTTGCAGGTCTTCCACTAGAGATCTTGTAATTGATATTATTGAACGTCAATGCTTGGAGGATCATGTCCAGGATGATGTAAAACAACAATCGACCCAAGCAAACACTTGAGGAACTATAAAACTGCAATTTTTTGGCAAAAACGATGCTAGAACCTGAGCCAAAAGATTGGAAAAGTGCTACAGTCTAGACATCTTACCATTCCTTAGTTTCCCTCATCACTTGTTCACTGAAAAATCTGACTTTGAGATCACCCATCCTGGTTCCTATAATTATCACAGGGGCTTCTGAAGAAAATGGAAATCAAAAATATTTTTTCCCCTTGTAAATGTATATTTCTGTGTCCGTTTTAGTGATCATGTACATCCTTTTTGGATCCAGACAAAATTTATTGGGGGGGATTCAGAACTTCTGACTTCCTGGCCTGTCCCCTTTCCCCGTTTAGGGAATGTGTGTATTTTGTCAAGCCTGGGCTTTTGAAGTCCTCTTCTCCCGTTGTTCTGGATGGTGGAACTATGGAAAAGAATTCCAAGGACCTTTGTGCAACATTTCAGCCGCAATTCTTTGATTCTAAAGAACGTTTATAGGCATTTTCTTTTTTTGATAAATATGTAATATTTTTGTCAACAAGGGAAAACACCCAAGAACAAATGTATGATAATGAGGTGATGTACATGTATGGAAAAACATACACAATCATATCATTTGTAAAAGGGATACATAAAGCGAAGGGGGCAACCAAGCAATCCACATGTGAACAACAACAACAGCCCCCACCTTCTACTGCCCTGATTAATTAGTTACATTTTTCTGGGAAGAAATGGTTTATTCTCTCATTTTCTTTCCCAACAGATCAAAATGTCTTTAGAAAGGTTGCCCCTTAAGCATAATAAACAACTCATATATTTTGCTCCAAACCTGTTCTAAAGAAAAGGAGGCGCATTTTCAGTATAATTGGAAGCAAGTCCACAATTATAGGACATAACAACAACACCCTCACAATTGATAACAAAAGAAACACAAGAGAAGGGAAGACTCACCCATACAGCGACTGCAGCTGATATCTAAACTGTGTGATGCAGGGAAAATAAAAACGCCTTAGTTCTTTACATAGATTTTATTTGTGACAGCATCCTCGAACTGGTAGTCCTTGACTTATAACTACAATTGAGCCCAATATTTCTGTCTAAGCAAGGCAGTTGTTAAGTGAGTTTTGCCCCATTTTATGACCTTTCTTGCCACTAGTTGTTAAGTGAATCTCTGCAGTTAAGTTAGTAACGTGGTCGTTAAGTCAATCTGGCTTCCCCATTGACTTTGCTAGCCAGAATGTTGCAAAAGGATATTGCAACCGTCATAAATATATGCTAGTTGCTAAGTGGGGATGCTGCAACAGTCATATGTGTGAAAAACAGCCCTAAGTCACTTTTTGCAGTGCCATTATAACTTGAAGGGTCACTAAACAGATATTTGTAAGTCGAGGACTACCTGTATTAGGTATTCCTATTTTAATAAAAGTGAGAACAATCAACCAATGGAACAGCTTGCCCTCGGAAGTTGTGGGAGCGCCATCATTTGAGACTTTCAAGAAGAGATTGGACTGCCATTTGTCAGAAATGGTATAGGGTCTCGGGCGGGGGGTTGGACTAAATGACCTACAAGGTCCCTTCCAACACTGATTATCTGTTATCTGTATCTAATTTGTATTTTAAAATTTCATGTGGTAAATGGGACACCAAAATATTTAAAACAGTGAATAATAACAGGTGAGATAGGAAAAACATTGAAATGATTATAGGAAATCTGGGATCTGCTTCTCCCTAGTTTCTCCGTAGGTACTTTCTAATTGACTTATTTACAGCCACACTTTTAATGGAATACATTGCTGGAGCCAACCTATAGCTTAAAGGTATAGAATGAGTCTCCTGCTTGCTGCACTTTGTCTTACTTACGAAGACTTTTATTCCCGAAGGATAGAAACCTTTTACCTTCTGTCAATCATCAGCACCATTATTTCGAAGCTAATTTATCACATGTTTGACTGCTGTCTGCGCCTTTTGTAAGTATTCTCTGTTTTGCAGAATTTACAACTAATCTAATAAGAACCCACGAAGAGACTGCTTAGGGAGAAAAAAAAACCACACACAGTACAAGGCGGTATAGTCTTTTCATTTTGGAAGTCAGTGAGCGTGAATGGCTGGTTACCGGCTTTAAGATTCCATATTACAACATATAATGTTCAGAAGTCTGCAGAGATTGAATTGCCGGCACCACCGTCCAAATGAGCTGGTAATAAAACAAACCATCCTTTGGTTCTCTGGAGGGGGAGGGAAGCATCTTTTAAAATATTTTTTTTAAAGCAATTGTCATTGTAGCACATCTGCTTCATGGACCACTAGGGTTCTAAGATTGGACCTAGTGGAGGAGACTAAAGGGGCAATTGGTCTTGGAAAGACTGGAGCTGTGTATTTATGCAGCATGTTTTCCGCTAGAAAATACCAACAGCACTTAAATGGGCTGGGAAAATTGGATGGAAACAAATGTCCATTGTAGCATTTTAAAAGTTTAGTTGAGCAGCTCCTGAGGCTCTGCGGATGCATTTGGAACAGATGGAATTGTGATGCTGCCATGCAGAACCCTTCTCTTGCATTCCTTTCCTAGCCGCTTGTTTTCAGTCCAGCGAAAGAGAGCTTGCTTTCAACTTTGGAGGCAGAGAATTCTTCGACTGATTGCGGCACTTATTTAATTACAAAGCAGCCAAAGCGTTTGTATGAATGAATATTGTATTCACTCTCTCGTCCTGCAGTGCTCTTTCCAGGAGCCTTGGCTTCTCGTTCTTCGACTCTGCCCTGAGATGATTAAATCCCAGAAGGAATCAGAAGGAATCAGGAGGAAAGGGTGAACTTACAGAGAAGCTTCAGAGCGTGGAAAGATGTGTATCTGGAAACAAAAGGACCAACGGTAGGACCAGAGGTGGTATTCAATCGGTTCGCACTGGTTTGGGTGAACCAGTAGCAGTGATTTGACATGGGTTGCCGAACCGGTGGTGACCCCTGGCTGGCCACGCCCCTGACCTGGTCACTAACTTGCCCAGGTGACTCTCCTAGCTTTCTCTACCATGTGGCGGCTGTGGCGCAGCTCAGGCAGATGTCCCGTGGCTGCTGCACATGTGCACTCCATGTGCAGCTGCAACACATGCAGTGCACATGTGCAGCAGCCCTGGGACATCCGCCTGCCTGCCCGCTTCCCGGAGCATGCTTTCTTACTTCTCCTGGTGGACGCGCCTCTTCCATCCCATCCTGGCCCGGCTGGCTAGCAGGTGGGAGGCTGGGTGTCCTGGCGCTTCTCACTCCCCCTTGTCACAAGATGCCTGCGGCTGCTGCATGCTTTTTTCAGTGCAGCTGGAGTCCAGCAGCTGCACCCAAAAAAGCACGCCCTCTTCTATGTGCTGGGCCTGGCAAGTCTGAGCAGCTGGTGCATAGAACAGGGTGGCACTGGACAGTTGGAAAAGCAGAGCGAAGCTGGAGATCAGTAATTTTCGCTGCAAGAAGCCTACAACTGCTGCGTGTTCTCCAGCCCCACCGATAAAAACACAACATGTGCTGGCCCATTGGAGAAACGGAGTGGCAGCTACAGGGTTCTCACACTGAAAAAGGGATGGCTGGAGGTGACTTTTTCAGTCTCCAGCCGCCTCTTTCGCAGCGCAAGGCACCTCCCCCAACCGGCTGGCTGGTCTCCTCCCGCTCATCCACACAGAACAAAAATTGGCGGCTGGAGACCAGAAAAGAGTCGGCTCCAGTCACCACTTTTTTAGCACAAGAAGCCTCCTCCAACCGAGTGGCTGCTCTTCTCCTACTCTGTTTGTTCTGTATGGCCGAGGAGGAGGAGGAGACCAGCTGGCCAGTTGCAGGAGGCTTCATGCGCTGCGAAAGAGACGGCTGGAGACTGAAAAAGTCACCTCCAGCCACCCCTTTTGCAGTGCGAGAACCCTGTAGCTGCCACTCCGCTTCTCCAATGGGCCAGCACATCTGATTTTTTCAGTGGGGCTGTGAAAATTACTGATCTCTGGCTTCACTCCGCTTCTCCAATGGTCTGGTGCTGTCCTGTTTTATCCAGCTGCTCGGACTTGCCAGGCCTGCCACATAAAACAGGGTGTGCTTTTTTCGTTGCAGTTGCTGGACTCCAGCCTCACTGAAAAAAGCACGCAGCAGCTGCAAGCATCTCATGACAAGAGGGGTAAGAAGCCCCGGGACATGTGGCCACCTGCTGGCTGGCTGGCTGGTTCTGGGCCAGGCTGGAAGAGGCGCATCCGCTGGGAGAAGGAAGAAAGCATGCTCTGGGAGGGAGAGCACCCTCCCTTCACACTCCTTGTGCACACCGGGAGCACCTAACCGGAGTGAGAGAGAACGAAGTTGGCTACTACGGGGTGAGCACCTTGGCTTCCCGTCTTGCTCCTCACAGTCACCCTGAGCCAGTGCGGTTCTTTACTTGGGCAGCCTGACGCCCGCAACAGGCAGCACCGCAACAATGAGGTACCGTAAGATTTGGTGGTGCAAATTTATCTCTGAAGGGCTTCTGTTGAAAAACAAAACAAAACCCACCCCAAAACAAAACCCACCCACAGACACAGCAGGCAATCGCAATCTTTAGCTGGGCTTTCTTTTTTGTCAGCCCTAGGGCGGGATGGGGGAACAGATATGTAGGAAATCACCCTGTCACTGCAGGATCGGTCATGTGACCGAGTAGGTGTGGCCAACTCGATGTCACTCGCAGCAAGGTGCCGCACCACCTTGCCAAGTTGGCCACGCCCACCCAATCACATGACCACCAAGCCATGCCCACCAAACAAGCCACACTCACAGAACTGGTAGTAAAAAAAAATTGGAATCCCACCACTAGGTAGGACCTTCTGCCATCTCCAACAATAAAGCTGAAAGTTTAAAATAAAAAAAAGGATTTAGAGCAGTATTTCTCAACCATGGCAATTTTAAGATGAGTGGACTTGAACTCCCAGCATTCCCCAGCCAGCGCATGCTGGCTGGGGAATGCTGGGAGTTCAAGTCCACTCATCTTAAAATTGCCAAGGTTGAGAGACACCGATTTAGAGGAATCTGAGAATAAAGTAGTAAAGCAGAATGCTTAGAATTTTTCTCTTTTTTGAGGTAAGTTTTCCACTGTTCCTTTAAAAAAAAAGAAAAGAAAAGAAATAGTGGGGGAAAAAAGTTTTACTCCTGACTTGCTGCTGCTTTCACATATATTAAAAGGCAGGCCTTTACGTCTTGTTCTCTATAGATGCTTTTTTCCCCCAGTTCAAGCTCTAAGCACCCTTCCCCAACCTATCTTCAAGGATATTAGGGACATCCTTCTCCCCTCCCCCACCCCCACATCTCCAGCCCAACTGCATGAATATCAGTTTCCCCCTCCTGGATTGCCTCCAAACTGGGGGAGGTGAGAACTTCCTCATTTGTTACAAAATGATTGAGCTAAAGACGACTTCCATGCATTTTGGGTCTCTATTCACATGAGAGTTTCGGGGAGTAAGGAAAGGAATCTGTGCCTGCTAATAGGTGATAGCTGGGAAGCATGAAGTACCTGTCCCTCTGGGCCTGTTCAACAGCCTTTCATAGCGAAAGAAAAAGAAAAGGAACCAATTTCCCTCAACATTTCCCCAAAGATAATTCCAGACACTGATTGAACTGCATCCCAAGTTCAGTTTTAGGAAAATTGGAAAGATGACCTTCCTTGAACCCATTTTAAGGAGTTGATAATAAAGTTGCGGTGATGAGGTCATAGTTATTTCACACACACCCCCACAATTAGAAAAACGTGGACAAGAGGTATCACTTCTGAATGCAGCTAGATCTTCTTTGTGATGAAGACAAGTTGTACCCAGGGTTGGGCTGCTGGGAGTTCGCAGGGGTTCGGGAGACCCCCTAGCTAAGATTCTGTGCAGTTTGAAGAACCTCCAAATCCCACTCCTGGCTGGCCCCTCCCACTCCTGGCTGGCCCCTCCCACTCCACCCCTCTCCTCCCAGGAGTCCACACGCAGCCTGCTTTGGATGCAGGTAAGTGCAGGGTGCGCACGGAGGCTTGGGGAGGGCAAAAGACTGGCTTCCTGGGAGAAATGGGCCTGTTCTGGCTTCCCAAGAGCCCAGGGAGGCCATTTTTGCCCTCCCCAAGCCTCCGGAGCCCGGGGAGGGCAAAAACGCCTCCCTCCATGATGTAGGAGGCCAACTAGGCCACGCCCACCACGGCCATGCCCACCCAACAACCAGTCAGAGGACCCTTTGCTAAAATTTTTGAAGCCCACCCCTGGTTGTACCTTCTATTTGGGAGAGATGTCTGAACAATCAGCAGATCAGCATGACTAACTGGGTCTAATACGAGACCACTACCGAACATATCATCTACATAACTGACTTCTCATCAAGGGCAAAAAGGAACTGTTGGAGAACATGTTGAATTTATGCTCACCAACAAAGAAATAAAGGGAGACTAGTACAGCTCTATTTCAAGCTGTTTAGCTCCCATCAGCTGCACGTTAGATAGATGTATTAACCTCCAAGCCGTGGGTTCTCCTCACTTTGTCACCTATACCAGGAGGAAGATTAAGTGCTTCTTCTGGTGGGACCAGTCTATCGGGGCAACCTGGTCTACCCAATTACAGGATGGTGCTTACTGCTTCTGCTTTCACCTTTCAGCCCCAATCCAGGAGCCTTCGCAGTCAGTCGCTTTCACGACAAACTATTTTGGTGTTGAATGTATTATGTTTACTTACGAAGAATGTTGGAGAACAGGCTCATCCTGCAGCCAATCATGCAACACTAGAGGCCGATCAATCCTATCAAAAGCTGTTTGGGGGACACACGTATTCTTAAAATAAATCCATAGTCCATCAGGATGCATCTTTTCAGTGAAGACAATACCTTCCTTCTGATTTTTATTTGAAAGAATACACCCACTACGTGGGGGCATAGTGTGCTGATTTAGTGTGGTCCAATTCAGCTGCTGCTGGAAATATGTGGATGGGGTGGGGGTGGGGTTGTGGGACAGAACCAGGAGCATACAAGGAAAACCGTAAAATAGCCTGATATTACCGAGCTGATAAGGGTATATTTGTTGAGATGCTGGCATTATAATAGATTAATCTTCTTAAAGTAAAGGATCACTTGTTTTGGGAGCTTTTTTCCTTGATGCAGTTTGCTACACTGTAGAACAATAGTATGCTATATTTAATTTACTGAATTCACACCCCTTTTTTCCATTAAAAAAAATCAGGTTGACTAAATGCAAAAAAAATAAATAAATAAGACAGCATCAGTCAGTGGCAGCCAAATTGCATTAAGAGAGTTTAAAAAGTGATATGCTTTTGGTCTGTTTAGCCAAGAAACATTTTAGCATGCCAGAATAAAAGCTGTTCAAGATGTGATTAAATGAATTTCCCTTGGTCAAAAATTCCAACCAAGATTTTGAGTCCTCAGCAAACACGTTGAATGTTCATATGTTCATATGCTTTCTTCCAGATTGTTTCTTCACATAATCTTGATGTTAAAGCATTAATATTAACATCTGAAATGGTAAGTCTTTCTTGCTACTGATCTCAACAAACTTCAAGTGTTTTGTTTGACTGTAATTACTTGACTGTAATCAGAAATATATGTACATTGTGCTTGCTTTTGATACTGCAAAATAAAAGTCTATAACTATAAACTCCGTTTTATAAAAAAATACTACCGATTTTTAGACAAACATTATTCATATTATCTAATATAACTGGCGGCAGAAGTATAACTGCCAATTTTCCTCAGCATCAGAACAGTATTCTTCTATGGCTTCAAATGAAACATAAGTCATTTGAATAATGTCATTTCCCTCAAAAATTTTTAAAGGAAGAATATTACTTCCTTACAATAATCTTGAAAAGTACATCATTATTTATCTCGGTGAAGCTATTATTTCTTGTTTTCCAAAGAATAGATAATGATAATGAATCTAATAATGATCATCAGCTATATTTGTCTCTTACTCTGAATGTTAAATCTGCACAGAAGTGAGAAGTGTATTGTGAGCAGCAAGTTTGTTGACTATTTTATTGTCATGCTTTTAGCCCATGTTCCTCTGCCCCAATGCCCTCTCACACCTTATGGCTACTTGGTAATTTCTTCCCCAGAGCATTTTATAACCTCATCCATCTTGATCATTCCTGGCCTTACTGGGAAGTGGAAGCTATAAGGTTTAAGGGATTTTCTTTAAGCTATTTTCTTGGCCAATGTTACTGTATGCTTTTTGAATAAAGGATAAAACCCCGAAGCCCAAAGGATAGAAAATTCTCCTCTGACATGGGGCATCCATGCCCTTTTGAATCGTGTGATGCTCATATGATGTGAAGACCATGAAAGAGGCAGGCTTTGAGATGGTAACAGAGAAAGAGAGATTCTTAATCTTTCTTCTTTATTTTCTCTGCTCCTCTATCAGCTTCCTGAAATCAATTCTTCCCCCTCAAACAACACCAATTAATTTTGCAATCCAATCAGTAATTCTATCACCTCAAAATAGAGACTCAATTATCTTCCCTCAACACAGACAATTCCCAGCAGACACTCATCATTAATCACGCTCACACTCCCCAGATTCACTCGGAGCAAGAGCTATTTACAAGATTTGGTGGTGTTGGTACCTCGTCCTTCCTTTCTCTGGTCCTAAGAGAAAAGAACAAAGGTGGGAAATCTTCCCCCATTCCCCAATTGTAAACTCAGTCCACTTACCCATGCTTGGCGTATCTTTGAATTTGCGAAAGAACAGATGTTCATGATGTTCTGATTTGTCTGTGACCAAGGTCCGGCACCTCTAGTGGATTGGCCACTATATTGCAGCTGTTTTACCATCCCACATCTGCTTCCCGCTGTTTTGGGCACTCAGTTGGTGTGTCCTTTATATATACAAAGGCACACTTGTGCATCTTTCGTATTAAAGCTAGGGAAAAAAGGATAACAGTTCCAAGTGTGAAGATTTAATAAGAACTGTAGAGGAACTAGAAGTAGGAAATGTAAGGCAGCGATGGTCTAAGATGGCAAACAGCTAGACTTATCCTCCTCTGAGAACTTCTAAAAAGATCATGCATGTTACACAGGTGTTTGATGTTGTCACTGCTAAACTGATGCAAAAGTCAATCTGTGAACAAATACTGCAAAAAAAAAAAACACCTTTCATAACATGGCTTGTTAAAAAGAGATCCAAAATAATAATAAAAATGAAAAAGCTTTGATAGATTTGTGCTGTAATCATTCCTGATGTGCTGTGTCTAATTTTGGTCACCAAACTCCCAAAAATATTGTAGAGTTGGACACAGATGGGTTGGGGGCTGCAGTAGAAGATAATTACCAGGAAAAAGTTATGACATTTTGAGTTTTTAGTTTAGGGGGCAAAAATGAATAGAGAGAGGAAGGGTAAAATGAAGAATTCCTTGATTTTAAACTTCAAGGATACAACTGTGTGTTATTGTGGCAACAGCGCAGAAGTAATTTCTCATTAGTTTCTTCAGCTGCTTGACTTTCCAGCCGAACATATTTTCTCCCATGCAAAATTAAGGTGTGTTTGTGTGTAATGTACATTGTGAAGAAAAGGAAAAGTTTTTTTCCTTCATAACACTGGAACTCAAAAGTCATTCAGCCTGACTAAGTCGGAATAGGTAAAAGGAAGTGCATATTCCCACAGGAATGACCTATGGACGCCATAAGAACTATCCACGAATGTGAATGCTTTTGAAAAGACATATTCATAAGGGCCTGAGACTATTAGTGGCTACTAGTCACAATGACAATACAGGCTGTCCTTGCTAATGGAGCAGCAATTGGAGCTGGAATTTTAGTTGTGAGACGTGACAGTTGCATGTTGAGGCACCCATATGACTGGACCCAATTTTATGACCATTTTTATGGCAGTCATTAAGTGGATCATGCAGTTGTAATATAAATCCATTCTCCCAAATGGGAAAAAAATGTTGCAAATCACGATCACCTGGCCATTTGACTCTTGGCAACCAGTGTTAAATGTGAGCTGGTTGCCAAGCATCTGAACTGCAGTCATGTGACCAGAGCGGTAGGACCACATTTTACGATGGCTGGAAGTGCTTTACAGCCCATAAAGCACCCTTTCTGAGGGCACTGAAAATCCAGATGATTGTTGAAAGGCTGGTCATAAGTTGAGGACCCCTTGTATGTTATTTTCAATCAGTCTGCCTTTCCATATCTGGTGCTCCAGAAAGTTACTCCTTTCTTGTGAGGGTTAGACCAGCTCTCTTCTAGCTTGGAGCCTGTTAGCTTGAAGCAAATACAAGTAAAGGAAGGGGTGAAAGGTAAAAAAAAAATGATAGAAAGTCTCTGTCTCTCTGTGTGTATCTATATCCATTTCTTTCTATTTCTATTTCTATCATCTGTCTGTCTGTCTGTCTTCATCATCATCTATATCTATCTATCCATCTTCTTCATCATATCTATCCATCCATCATCTATCTATCTATCTATCTATCTATCTATCTATCTATCTACCTATCTATCTATCATCACCATGATAATTAAAGGTAGGGAGATATAGGACTGATAAAATGACCCCCAATTTAGATGATTTTGAAAGGAAACTCCGCTAATTTATGGAAGATTGATATATTTAGGTTGCTAATTTTGATGACTGTTAATTATTTCTGGAATCAGTAGGCGGCCTCTTTCAATAACGATGACTAGGGCACAACAATGTAAGAAACTCCGGCCTTTCTTTCCACATCTGTGAATTTCTTGAATGAATCTGCTTGTTCTCCAATCTCCATAGGATGTGAAATGCTAGATTAGAAGTACAGCTATGACTGCAGAAATCTTGGTGATTTCTAGATGGCCGCAAAGAGAAGTTGGGATATTTCTGGGCTGCCAGTTCATAATCAACGGGTTTTAAGCAGCTCAGATATGATAGCAATATTCAAAAGGCCAGAACCAGGAGGGCTGCTCTGAATGACCACCTTCTGCCCTTACCATTGGTGTCCCATGGGCCATCATTGGATTGGATAAATCTTTGGTTTGATCTTATATAGCTCTTCTGAGATTTCCAATGTTTCTGTGCAAGGGCACCATCAGAGGGATTCTCTCATGTTTAACTTTCCATTCTACTTCGAATCACACACTGCAGTCCTAATTTAAACTGGTTTATTAACCTTTTTTTTGCTATGTCTATTAGGTGAAAAGCATTGATCTTGCCATATAAATGTTGTGTTGATATTATATAATTCATGGAGAAGCTTGGGACCCAAACATGGGTAATCTATGATGGAGCTTCAGATATCTATTTCAAAGCAGTTACTAGGTGAGTATTAATTTGATCAGGCTACAGGTGGTGGTATCTTCCTTCTCACATTATTTGCGCGATCAAAAGCATGCTCCCCTCCCAAGCTTCTTCTAGACCTACTGACCAATCCTTTGCATTTCTTCTCTCTATGGAGTTAATAATAGTTTTGAAGGTATGATAACTGTGCAGGGAAAAGGATTAAACCCTTCCCAGCACTTAGAGTGTAGTACTCTGGTTGCTATGATTTAAAAAAAAATGTCATGCATTTTCACATTACTTCTTGGAGTGTGCATTTGTTTCACTATTAATGAGACCCATTTGGCTCTGCTTTCATTTCTCCTGCAATTAATACAGAGAGGATGGGAATAATCATGCCCTTTGTAGCCTTTGGCAATGGAGAACTTCGCCTGTTGTGGTTGGCAATAAGAAACAAATCACTGTTAGCAAGAGTGGAAATTCAAGACCAGCTGTTCTGGGAAGTCCCCTTCTTATTTCTCCCAGAATGCACTGCTGCAAAACCACACAGGACAGAAAGAAAAAGGATGTGGAAGAACACTATAGCCAACCTCGGTTTTCAAAATCGTGATTTAGAATAGAATATTTCTTATTGGCCAAGTGTGATTTTTATTTGCTCATGGAAATTGTCTCCGGTGCATAAACTCTCACATACATGAAAAATAACATGATAAATCATAATCATAAGATACAATCATAGATCATAAGACCAACAAATTTGTATTAAAAAACCCACCAATTTGCAATTATTCAATAAACAATCAGCTATTGATACTAAAAGAATATTTTTGGTTAATGTGTGGTTCATTGTGTTATGCAACTTGATTTATTTAAGGGTCTGATGGTCTTTTTAGGGAATAATAATAATAATAATAATAATAATAATAATAATAATAATAGGCATGACAAAGTAGCAACAATGGTGCATTGGAAGATCTGCAAGAAATGTCATTTGCCTATAAGCAAGAACTGGTGTGACCATAACATAGAAAAAAATCATAGAAAATGAAGAAATTAAATGGCTCTGGGACTTCAAAATCCAGACAGACAGGCACCTGCCACATAACACCCCAGAATTAATAGTTGTCGATAAGAAAGACAAAAAAGTCTGGATAGAGGATGTGGCAGTGCCTGGAGAAAGCAGAATAGAAGAGAAAAACTGAAGAAGGTAACAAAGTACAAAGACTTACAAATAGAAATAGAACGGCTGTGGCAAAGTCAAGCAAGGGTCGTACCAATAGTAATAGGTGCCTTGGGTGCAGTCCCAAAACAACTGGAGCACTACTTGAACACCATAGGCATTGACAAATTCACCACCAGTCAATTGCAAAAGGCAGCTTTACTGGGAACAGCTTCCATCTTGCGACGATATCTGTAACACTATCAAACGTCCAGATTTGCCTATCCCAGGTCCTTGGTAATGACTCGACAGGTAGACAAAAATGTCAAACTCAGCCTGATCATCTGGCTGACTGTGTCATGATGATGATGATTATTATTATTAACAACAACAATAATGGGAAACACTTCCTGGATAGCACAGGATAGGGGTGCCTTGGCCATATGATCCACGAGAACAAAATTTAATTATGGTAATGCATTATGAATGAGTGACCTTGAAACAATTGGAAAGCACCAGCTGCTAGAATTCCAGCCAGTTTGTCTAGGTACTGGAATTGCATTCTAATAGTTCCTCAAGATCTATATTGCCTTCCTCTTTGACCCTGAGCTGAATCTGAAACAGAATAGTTTACCAGTACCGGGGATGTGCACAGCATTCCAAAGGAGATGCTTCTCAAAAGGCACTCATACAAAGCAATGCTCTTTAAAAAAGGATAAGGGTAAACAAAGGCGCGCAAAGCTGCTTGGAGATCTGCCCTGGTTGTCTATGCAGGCACAGGGAGCTCTTCGGCTGGACATTCATACAGAGGCAGAGGCAGCTTCAGAAGCAAGTGTGTGTGTGTGTGTGTGTGTGTGTGTGTGTGTGTGTGTGTGTGCATGCTTTGCAAAAGATGCAGTTCATTTCACAACACAAAAGCGCTTGATCTGTGGTAACTCCTAGTGCGAAGAGTCTCTTTTAAATGCTTTGCACAATACAACTTGGGGGCCAAACCCTTGAACGAGCGTCTCCTCCAACCCCATCCTTCTGGTGCATTAAAGTAATTTGAGGAGTGTCATAACCAGGGGTGGGATTCTCCAGGCTTTACAACCAGTTCGGTGATTGCACGATTTGTGCACGCGCATGCACAGCACTCGAGTAACACAGCTGAGAAGTGGCAGTCCGCTGTGCAGCGCTAATCAGCTGAGATGATATAGGTAGGTAAAGCACAGGGGCGGGCATGTCCACATGGTAGTCACAGCAAACTGGTTCATTCCCAGCTGATTTTCGGAGCAAGGGGTTCGGCCGAACCAGTCCAAACCGGTAGAATCCCACTCCGGTCATAACATTCTTCATTGACAGGAAAACAAAGCTTTCTCTTTGATCTGATTTGGGAAGACTGGATTACTTTTGTTCTGTTTGAGGGGGGTTTTTTTTTGTAATGGGTACTCATGGACCTGTTTGCCAGGGTATTTAAAACTAATGATATTATTTGCTAGGATAGGTAGGCACCTCAATTTTAAATCGTTCCTGTTTTAAAGTTATATTTTATACCTGGCAAACTATTGGTCATGAAGATTAACCAGACATTTTGAAAATGTCTGTAAGAATGTAAGAAATGAAAATGAAACAGTAAGAATGAAATGAAACAATCACATTACTGTCACCACTGTCTCTCTCTTTTAAAAATGATTTACTTTATATTTTACAACTACTTCATTACATTCTCCTTATATTTATAGTAGAACTCTTCAGTATTTGTTGTAACTATCTGTCACCATAGACATCATTTTGTGGAAAGATGGAGTGCAAGTTAAAATACATTTAAGTGCTCTCTGTCTCTCAGTCTGTCTTTCTCTCTGTGTCTGTCTGTCTGTCTGTCTGTCTCTCTCTCTGTCTCTCTGCCTCTCTCTGTCTCTGTCTGTGTCTCTGTCTCTGTCTCTCTGTCTCTCTCTGTCTCTCTGTCTCTCTCTCTCTCTCTCTCTGTCTCTCTGTCTCTCTCTGTCTCTCTCTGTCTCTCTCTCTGTCTCTGTCTGTGTCTCTGTCAGTCTCTCTGTCTCTCTGTGTGTGTCTGTCTGTCTCTCTCTGTCTCTGTCTCTGTCTCTGTCTCTCTCTCTCTCTGCCTCTCTCTCTGTCTCTGTCTGTGTGTAAGGGGACAAGGAGGGAGAGATTCCTTTACATCTATCTGGTCCACTAAAATGAGTTCAAACTATGTTTCAGTACATTGCGTTTTATACTTTACTATGCATATAAAACACAGTGAGCACAGGGGATTAAGTCTCTGTCTATACAAATGCAGTATTGCCCATGTTGACATAAGACATCCCCTTTGGTATTTGCTTAAATAATTTAACTTCTGATGATGACCCAAGCATGGCCTGTTTCCAGCGATGGTTGGTCCATGGACATCCTTAGCCTTCCTCTTTGAAGAACATTTTGAAAGGTACGGTGATCCTTACCGTAGAAGCTAAGTATTAATTATCTCATTGCTATACGGTGCTTCTGATGCGACAACTCAATCATATGGAGCTGAAGAGTTCACAGAGCCTGGGCAAGGCCAGCTAGGCTGATTAATTGCTTAATGAGGTAGAGGGAGTTGAAGAGTTGCATCTGAAGGCTTGGCTGAAGTGTTTAAAGGGGAAAAAAGGGAAGCAGTGAAAGGAATACGTAGTTTTAAATTAAAGAAAAAAGTAAAAGAGGATTAGATGCATACAGAACATGATCCATCAAACATTTAATCTTAAACTTGTCCTGCCCATGTTATGGCTTAATTGTACATAACCAGTGATTTGGGTTGATCAATAAAATTAATTTGCTTTAACGTATCAACTGCATTTCTTGGTGCATTTAGAAGTATTTGTATTCAGAAGTCCTACTCTCTCTTTAGGGTTAGGATTAGAGGCTAAAGCTCCATTCATGTGCCATGCTTAATCTAAATGCAGTTTTCTTTTTTGTGCTTATTGTGTTGTTTCAGCCCAATTATGATTCAATAGATTGTGATGAACTAAATCATAATTTGTGAATTTAAACAGGACTCATGCATCATGCTAAGCCAGGACTACTGTGTCTGGGCCATAAACATGAAATTAAAGATTGCAGCAAAGCGGGGGAAAGGTAAGGTTTTGTTTTTCTTTCCTGACATGCACTGATTTTCTACATTTTTGCAGCCCAGATATGTTAGTCCTAACTAATCTATAACCTGTCTTGCTTGATTTTAGCTTATTGTTTTGTGTGAAGGCATCTATTATGCTTTACAAACTATGGTTTGCAATCTACTACACTGTATGATCCATTCAACTGCAGCTGACAGAACACGCCAGGTTTCAAGAAACTAAGACTTAGAGAAACCTCAGTCTGTGTATTTTTCTTTTAAATCTCTTAAAAGAAGTTAGGAAGGAAGCTCAGCCAAATAGGACTTTTAGCAAGGGCCCTTGGAGTCCTCTATCTTTCAAAAGCACCATAAAAAGATCAATAAAATAAGGAAAAGGCAGGATATTATTTTAAGAAGAAGATATGCCAGGAAATGAATAAAGAACTTGTGAGCAATTGAAGATAAGGACTCTTAAAGTAGCCTTGCTATTTATCAACCAACGACTTTGCGGCAGTTCATTCCCCCGGTGCCATTTTTTCCCCTCTTTCTTTCCATATCTAGAATTCTTCAGATACACATGCTCAGGGGTGGGATTGTACCGGTTTGGACCAGTAGTTCCAGTGATCATTTGGCCCCGCTCACCTGCCCCTGTCCCTGCCCTTTTCCTGTGCTTTATTTCCTTGTTTTTGAGCACAGCTGATTCATGCGGCAGAGCGGTTTGCCGCACATCAGCTGTTTTACTCACTGGGGCTCAGTAGACGGTAAGTATCATAGCTAAAAATTGTCTTTTCTAAATGCTGCGTGTGCACGCACGAAGCACGCGCTCACTGAACCAGTTGTTACACCATTTGAATCGCACGTGCTATGGTGAACTACGGATAGACTGTATCCCATTCCTTCAAACAAAAAGCACCAGCTAATGTTAATCTCCCACGAGAGTTTCTCTCCTTTCCAGCAATGCCTGCATACATTCTCAGTCCTCTCTGCCAGTTCTTTGGACCTTGAAAGAAGATTTAGGGGTGTCAGCAGAAAGGAAGGAAAAAGTCAACACTGTATGATCGAAGCCACACAGCCCCCTTTTTTACACGGGTTGCTCATGCAATGTATTTAAAAATTAAAGCGTTGATTGTACAAGTGTGTCTGCCATGTTGACTTTTTTGTTGTTGTCAGAAATACCCCCGTGCCTGCATTTGAGCTTTAGACTGAGGAAAGGGAACATTCTCCCTCTGTAATATCATTTCTACTTGTGAATGGACATTATTGCCCTGGTTGTGCGGTGATTAGAATGCAGTACTGCAGGCTACTTCTGCTAACTGCCAGCTGCCTCCAATTTGGCAGTTCGATTCTCACCAAGCTCAGAGTTGACTCATCCTTCCATCCTTCTGAAGTCGGTAAAAAGAGGACCCAGATTGTTGGGGGCAATATGCTGACTCTATAATATATGCTTAGAGAGGGCTATAAAGCATGGTGAAATGCTATTGTTATTGTCTACTTTCTAAAAGCATTCTGTTCCACTTGAAGTGGTCCCTTCTCTAAAACAAAATGTAGTTTTGGGGAATGCATTGTTCCAGCTTTTTAAATCTTCCTACATTCTTCTTTTTAAACTTCTCAATAGGCCTTTAATTCAACTGAAGCATGGGAAAGGATTATTATCTCATGATAAATGATGATGATGGTTGTGGATTGACTGATTACATCTGATAGAGACAAGATCCTGACTAAAAATAATTACTATTTAGCCTCTTAATGAATATTTTGAAATATCTGATGTCTGACAGGAAGTGGGGACTTGGTTGACTTCCTGTCCATTGCAAATTCTCCCCTACTTGACTTTGAAACTGAAAGCTACCAAAAATATGGCAAGCACTGTTAGTAAAGTTGTTCTCCTTGGAGTATTATAGAATTTCATCTCAATTCATGTTGTCTGGTTTCCAAAATGTGCAGGAGAAACACACAGAATCAGGTTATCCCTGGCAGAATAAGTAGGTTCTCCTCTAAGTGCTTATGATCAGAGCAGTTAAATGTTCTTTCCCAACTAAGTTAAAAAGATCATACGGTACTTAAATATTTCACATAAGGTTTATGTGAATCTGGGTTAATAACTATTGCCCTGTTGCTGTGCAACAACTAAAAGAGGTGGTTGCAAACAGGAAGCTTCAAGCTTAAATCTGATCTGATGTTCTTCACTAACCAGCATCAATAGACAGAAAACATAGTCTTAGTATCTTTTATTATGGTCTGCCTTGTGTATTTGTTATATACCAAATTAACAAATATAAAATGTGTTAATTTGGTATATAGTTGGCCAATCATTCAATTCTTCATTCATAAACAGGAACCAGGGGTGGGATTCACATTTTTTAACAACTGGTTCTGTGGGTGTGGCTTAGGTGGTGGGCGTGGCTTGGTGGTAATGTTATTGGCTGGGCATGGCCAACTCAATATCACTCACATTGAGGCACGCATCTCCTCGCCTGGCCTCTCATGACTGTGGGGATGCTGCAACAGTTGTAAGTGTCAAAAATGGTCATAAGTCACTTATTTCAGTGCCATTGTAACTTTGAATGGTCATTCCACACAAACAAAGTACCAGCAAAGGAGGGGAAAAAAAACTCAAGAGAAGTTCCTGAGACAGGAAGTCTAGTCCTGCCAAGAATGTAATAAGGGTTAACAGAGAGGCTGTTTCTGTAAGCAACACCAGAACGTTTCCTTCCTGCCTTCCTTACAGGATTAGGCCAATAATTTCTTCTAACAACCGGTTCTCTGAACTGCTTAGAATGTTAACAACCGGTTCTAGAGAATAGGTGCAAACTGGTAGAATCCCACCCCTGACAGGAACCATTACAATCTCTTGCAACTCCATGAACATTAATGTTATGTGACAAGAAATTTCCTTTTGCTTAAACAATCAAAAGAAATAAGTTTCAATGTCATGAAATGTTCCAAGGTTTAATGTTCCATTTCAGGTTTTAGCTCTCCAGCAAATACTCTTGTTTCCGTTCATTATTCCTTGCCCCAGTTTTCAACGTCTCCCAAAGCAGATACTGTGTGAGTCCTCATCACATAGTATTGAGAGTCCTTCTTGCTCATTGATCTTTTTTTGAAAAACCCTTGACTTGGAGATTCTCTAAGCATGCCAGTAACATGGGGTCACATGAGAATCCTTAAGCAATATGTTCATAGTTAGTATAGGACTAAGAGAATACTATATTTTAAGGGAGGGGAATGTCTATTTAGGCAGGAAGCTGAAGACAAGATCAGTGACATGCCCCATTCTTGGTTAATCATGCCAGTTCAGAACCAATTCATTCTCCAATTGGTTTCTTTAGATGAGCTGGTAAATGTCACAGACCTGCAGTAGAGAAAACAGATTTATTTAATAGACATGTCCAAGTTTGGTCTGAATCAGCCTTGGCCATAATAAATCATTTCTGTCCTTAAGTAATCATCGCACCAGGGTACTCCCTTAAGTGAGAGCGAACTCTCTCCTATCAGCCATTCCTCGCTTTAATCACCTGCAATAAAAGGCATCTTCTCTCAGCTTCCCTGTGCCAAAGGAAGGCTCACCCACCACCCACTAATGGAAGGCAAGTCAGAAACAAATAAGAGGAGATGAAAGCTTTGCTCACCGAGGAAAAGCTGCAGATCTCAGCAACCCAGGAGCCCTCCCCGGAAGAGAAGAAAATGGCAACCGGCCGAGCCTTCTTTAATGGAGCCAATATGCTACAAAGCAGTCTGAAAAAAGACCCAGAAGGACTCAGACTGGTCAAGCAATGACATAACTGATTATTATTGCTCTCGCAGCTCTCCATGCAGCAAAGAAGCAAACAAAGGCTATATTAATTTGTTGATCCAAGATATAGTGGGTTCATTAAGTAGTGGGAAGGGAAAGAGAGGGAAGGTTGTGCCAAGCCGGGAGCTGGTGATTAGAAATGAATTCAGCATTTCTTATCTTTCCTGGAGAGAGAAGTTGAAGGATTTGTGCAGGACAAGTTGATTTGTGGCTCCAAGAGTGATCAATAGGATGAAATAGGATTCGGTTGGTGTTTTCACTAGTAATGAACTAAAGGAAAAGTAGCCCTGGCTGGAACAAAACCATGAGAATAAAAGAAGATTCAGGATTAGGTGGTCTGAGAAGTTAATCCACATCACAACCCATCATCTTTATTCTTCAGGCTTAACTGTCTCAAAAACAAGCTGATGCATTTATGCAGCGATCGTTATTTTTTTCAGCAATTTATTTATTGCTTCCCATTTCAAAGACATCGTAAAGTGGTGAAATACTCATAAACTTCCCAGTGAAACAAAAATGAAAACATGTTGAAGGAGAAATGTGAAGGGGAAAAGAGGTTCTATTCGATTCTACCACTCCCCCCCCCCCCACACACGTTCTCCACATCTCCCTCTCACCAAAGGAAAACTCTATCAAAAGAATAAAACTTTAGAGGTGTCAAGAGAAATAAAAAGTTCATGGGCATCAATTAGAAAAAAAATATCATATTGAATTATTTGCAGGCTTAGTCATCGTAGAGAGATCTATTGAAGTTGTGATCAATTTGATGCATAACTAAGTCAGCTAAGACAGCATGATGCCTCAGTGGTGAAGACATTGGTTTTGTTGGTTGAAAAGCCAGTAGCCCAGGTTCAAGACCTCAGTGTCATGCAATGGGATGAGCTCCCTTCCTCACCCTAGCTCTTTCCAACCTAGCAGTTGGAAAGTGTGCAAATGCAATGAGACAAATAGGTACCCCTTTGGTGGGAAGGTAATAGTTCTCCATGACATCATGCTGGTCACATGACAGTGGAAACATCTTTGGAAAATGCTAGCTCGGTGGCCCTCGAAATGGAGATGATCACCACCCTCCATAGTCGGCAACAACTAGTGCAGAGGTGTCAAACTCACGGTGTCACATTGCCATCACGTGATATACTGTGACTTTTTCCCCTTTGCAAATGTGGGTGGGCATGGCCAGTGCGTGATGCATCCAGCCCGTTGGTTGTGAGTTTGACACCCCTAAAACTAGTGGAATAAAATCCTCTGGGTCTCATTTATTTTTCCAAAGTTTGATACTTCCAGTTTGACACATTGGAGTAAAATAAAATTATGAAGTTCTTCTATAAATTCTAAAATTATCTTACATCTTCCTGAAAGTGAAAGAATTTCATAATAACCTTTTAAAAAAAACTATAGGTATGAACCCCAAATATATTTCCCCAGGTCTGATGTCTGATGCTGCTATAGTTGTAAACCAATTATGTCCTGGGGGAAGAAATGCATTTCTCAGCCTCTCTAGTATTGCCTCTTGCCTACAATCTTTGGATACAGGAAGGAGTAGAATCTGCCTTCTCTGCACTTTCTCATGACAGGTATTTGCACCACTTCTGCATTGGTCTCACATCTCTGGGATCCCACATTACATTCTCCTGGAAGGTGAGTCAACTGACCTCTGGCTCAGATGTGATACTTGAGGAAGTGCCCTTAAATCAGTTTGCAGCTGAAAACAGTGGTGCCTTTTGGAACTAGGGAGCAAATCATTTCCCCACTGGGAGAAACTCTGACTTAACTTTCCAACAGCCACCCCAGCAAATCTTATGAGGGGAATGGTGGTTTCAATTTCATACCTCTCCCTTAGTAGCCCAGGTCAAGGGGTAAGAGGGGAAAGGAAAAGCCAAGGTGTATCAAAGAAGTGGCCTGCCTGAATTCTCCTTCCCTCCCTCCCTTCCTCATAAAGACTTAGTCATCTTTTCATCCATTTTGGAAATTCCATAGCCTTCTCCAATAACTCTTTGAAGAAAACAATCCACCAGCCTTATGTTTCTTCCTCCTTGGTTAGAAGAATATTCATTCCTAGTTTTAATGTTTGTAACATCATTCTTCTCAAAGTATTTTCTTTGGCCTGCTTCCACAATTCATTTTAGTCATGTTGAGAAGAATCTTCCTTCTTAGAATTTCCAATGCTGCTCTCTAACCAAGTTGACCTCTTTATCTATATTTTACATCTATGTGATCCTATTATCTATGTGATCCTATTATTGCAATCCTATGAAACATCAATGAATCCTGAACAGTTGGGAACCTCTTGACATTCCTTTCTCTTCCATTTGAAGTATCTTCTCTTCTTTCAGAATGTTTCCTTCTTTGAAGCAAAATACGATAATGTTGGACTTTCTGAGCATCCCTATGTTTGACAACTATATAGCTACTGTTTCTTCTTGCTTTGTGATGGTGATATTGTACATCTTACTGTGGTACCACTTGGATTTAAATCTAGGATTGTCTCCCCAACGTCATGGTTTTAGAAAAGTTGTTTCTAATTTCTAATATCTATTATGATTTCAAAGTACATTTATCTAGCTATGAAAGAGCCATGGTGGTGCAGTGGTTAGAACGTAGTACTGCAGGGTTAACTCACTACTCACTCCAGAAGTTCAATTCTGACCGGTTGACTCAGCCTTCCATCCTTCCGAGGTTGGTAAAATGAGGACCTAGATTGTTGGGGGAAATAGGCTGACTCTGTAAACTGCTTAGAGAGGGCTGTAAAAACACTGTGAAGTGGTACATAAGTCTAAGTGCCATTGCTATGAAAGCAGTGTCAACATTGTTTATTGCTAGAATATTTCTCCCATCAATTCCTTTGATTCTCAGGAGAAAAACAGTATTTCCATCCACAGTGATTCTATAGCAAGCATTAATTTCTGAGGAGCTGCTCTGGATGTCAGCTTAATTGTTGCACTAAATTCTACATCTTCTGTTCAAGGATCATTTCTGCTCTTATGCACTTCAGGTTTTTTTTTAATGTATATCATATGCCTTCTAAAAAGACTATTTCAATCTATCCTCTATTATTAATTTGATTTTTGCTACTGTAAGATCTGGAGTGGAGTGACATACTCCCTTTCAAGGACTCTTATGGCTGATAAATCATTATGTCATTCTGAGCTAAATAAAGTGTCTGGTCATCCCTTTACAAGAGAGGCCTTGGACGAGTATGATGGTGCTTAATTGCAAAACATGTCTATAAAAATCCAAAGGTTATCTGGATTAACAGGATGCTGATGAGACAGCAAAACAAAGGAGCAGGGGAGGCCATTAAAACCTCCCTTCATTTAGGGAGTTGTTTTCCTCCTAATGAACTGCAAGCAGCGATGAGAGAGAAACTAAAAGAGAAGCAGTGTCAGTCTGTCCTTTTCTAACGGTGTGATCTATGTTGCATTGCTGGATGCAAGGAGATGAATCCTTTTGTTGTGGTGGTTTATTTGACAGGCCAAGACAGATGTTGTTCTCTTCTCTACATGCTGTCTGGATTTGAGTTCAGAGGACACAAAGCCCACCTCGGCAGGTAGCCCTTTGAAAAGAGATGCTCAGATTAAATTTGGAAGCAATCGAATGCCCCAGGGAAATGTTGCTCTCTTTCTTTAAGCTCTTGACTTTTCCAACCCACTCACTTCATTTTTCTAACACTCCCTGGCAAACAATTCAAGGGGAACATCTGCCATTTTTGTTCCTTTCTTCCCCCCCGCCCCCCAAAAAAAACATTTTGGAGGAGGGAGGGAGAATGAAAAGGCATTTTGACAAATAGCTGGTTTTTTTGCAAGATTACATTGATGCTCCCTCATCATAAATAATAAAGTATGCTCTGGATTTAAACAAAAATGATTTACAGACCAATGTCTTTCCTCTGTCCTTATCACACTGAATGAAATTAGCTATCATAGAAATGGAAGGAATCCTCAGTTCAACTTAGACAAGTGGCTGTTCAACCATGAGGGCCTCCAAGAATAATTGAATGTCTTTAAGTAAGTAAATTCAAAGCTGAAAATCAGCTGGGGAAATGGCTGTGCCATCCGTCAATAAAGGAGCGAAAGTGATGCTCAGGGAGGAGACATAGATTGCCAAGACAGATACCTCCCAGTTGGGGGCAGCATGTCTTCAAATACCAGTTGGGAGAGGGGTCAATCCCACTTCCTGTTTGTGAATGCTCCAAAAGTATGTTGTTGACCACTTTGGAAAGAAAAAGAAATCTGCTTAGACCATGATAGGACTGTGGCCTGATTCAGCAAGATCGATTTTTAAACCTACTTTCAAGGAGGTTATTTTATGGAGAGGGAAGTATTCCTTGTCCTGGCAAATAAGGATAAACCAAAATCTAGGCTACAAGGCTTGAAGGAAAGCTGACCTTTGAAACAAAATTTACAAAAATAGATACAGGGAAATTACAAAGAGCCATTTCCAGAAAAGATGTATATGCTTTGACATGTGAATTTCTTATCAGCTGAGCCTTCTTGCTGAACTTCTCATGGCAGCTTCCATCTTCACTAATGAGTTGCTGAGCTAACATGAGGCAGTTTTCAGAGCTAGAGATGGTGGCCTGGCCTGGCTACCAAAGCAGAGGCCACTGGTTGGATCAACCAAAATTTTACATAGCAAACACACAAAGGTGCAGGGGTGGCAGTGGCAGGGGATGGTTAGGTTGTTATTTTTAATTGGGGACATAAGTAAGAATGTTTTAGTGTATGCTCTTTATTTTTTAAATTGGTCAGTAGGCAAGGCTATTCTCTACAGTGTTTGCTCCTCCTCCTGTTTAGTTTCTTTCATACCTTTTTACAAAATGTTTCATACCTTTGTAGTATCCTTGTGTTACATGTTGCTCTAGTGGTGGAGGAAAATCAAAAAGGGCTAAATATTTTCAGCCTTCTCTATGATGTTCTGTCCCACTCCAGTTAATACGGGGAAAAGAGAGATACATCACAAAGGGAACAGGTAGATAGGTTTAGGTAGACAAGACCTCTTGTTCATAAAGATGGCTACCGCATCTATTCATAATTCTGAATGAATTGAAGAAGTGTTACTACTCCTGTTGAGCACTGAGCCTGTTTCCAATGACAAACTATACAATAGGCCAACTTAGAACAAACTGCAAGATGGATAGTGTGTATTATAGAGATCTAAGAGGGGGTATTGTGAACTTTCCTTCTGTTGGCTGATATTCTGCAGCAGTTGGGGAAGGATACTACTGCCTTGGTCCATAAAGGTCCTATTTCACTTTCCAGGCCTGTAAGTAGGTTTCTTTCGAGAGCATATAACCTGTCTATCTGGAATGTCAGGTAAAGGCAGGGATTCTGTTGTTTGCCCAATGCTTATTGGAATCCTCAACTGGGTCTGTGATCTTCATCATTCCAACCGAGCTAACACTGGATTCAGAATTTCAGGCTTTACTCCAATCGCTTCAGCACTATGAGTCTGGCCAGATTCTTGATTTGGTTTTTATCTTGGATAAAAACATGGATCTCTTTTTTGGTAGTCTTGCCAGGGATGAATTATTCTTTGTAGAAAGCAGGGCTGCCACAGCAAATTCCCTTCTGAAGAGGAAGGGGAGATTAGTTGGTCTAATCTCAGATTAATGGATTTAATTGGATTCCAGGCAACACTGGAATATATTTCCTTAAATCTAATTGATTATTCTATTGATAATAAAACTTGAAAGAGTAAAGTCTTCCAGGCACTTGATGTGAGGGTGAATAAACTAGGTCCTGTTCCTTGCCAGAGCCCATAACATCCCATGGTATAGAGGCAGTTGTGTGTGATTAAGAGATTTGAATGATTATAGTGCAGATCTAGGAATAAATTGAAACAAATTGGGTAGGCCCCATTACAAAGACAATACTTTAATGATCCTTGATTATATATTCTGGAGTTCTTAATGCTGTTGGATGTTTGACATAACTCTTTACGGTCCCATCCACCATCCTTCTACCATCCAAGCTTCATTGTAACCACTTTGCATGCTTTCTCACATACAAAATAGCTTGGATATGTGCCACTTTGTACATTATGTTATCTAAGGTATCCAGCATACCATGGCATAACATTTGTTTGAGACTTTCATTGCTTGTCTTTTGAGGAAGTGAGCAAGACACTTGGATTGTTTCCCACCATTTCTTGCCTATTAGATCTTTCACTAGCTTGTTTTATAAGGACTTCCAAGGACTGCATTTCAGAGATTAACACCGTTATACAGCAAATGGAGTTCTCTGACACCTTGCTTAAGAAGTCTCTTCTAGACAGAGTATGCTGGAGTCGATTTGCCTCAATTTCAATGCAAGAACTGCAGTGGGAGATTATATATAACTGACTCTTGACTCCAGATAGATGGGCATATATATTTTTCCAAGTGTTGGAGAGGTTGTTTAAAAAAAAAGAGAGTCATTTTTTCATTTTGAGGTCATCATGCAATAAAGCTATTCTCTTTTGGCATAATTTTGGGGGGAGAAAAGTGCCACCACTAAACAAAGAATTGAATGCTTCCCAAAGTTAGGCCTATCACCTTTATTTACAGGACCAAATCTCATGATTAAAAAGCACATATTTTCTAATTTTAATAGCTAAAGTAATAATGGCCCAGCATTGGAAAACTTCAGATAACATAACAATTGAGATGTGAATTAAAGAGCCCTCTTCAATTCCCACATTAGAAAAAAAAATAAGATAATGGGATATCACAGGCAGGAACCATAATTTTATCAAATTTGAATGGATTTTATGGCTTACCTCAATAACAGTAGACTATAATATGATAATATTTTACATATACTGTATGTTTGTTCATTATAGTTCAATAAAAATAAAATTTAAAAACTCAACCCTCACCCAATATTTATCCAGACTGTAGCGAAGGCAGTGAGACAACAGTTCCAGGAATTCTGAGATGAAACAGATTATCTACAACTTTTCCAGTGTGGATTCAAACCCAGATGTGACAGACGATGGCCTTGGTCCCTTTGATGAATGAGCCATATACAAGACAGATATTGACTTTATTGATTCTTCTGGATTTCACAGAGGATTTTGTTCCTAGTGATCAATGTATCTTTGGAGTGCTCGGGAACTGAAGATTGGAGGTGTCACTCTGCAGAGGTTCTGCTCTTTTGTCTCTGGGCATGCTCAAAAGACAGCACTGGAAAACATTTGCTCAACCTCTTTGGAATCGTCTTAGAGAGTTTCACAACATTCCATCTATTTTTCCATATTATAAGACAAAACCTATGGGATGCTTCCATCAAAGATATGTACAGTTGAGCTAATTATCACTAATAGGCTGATGATATTGCACTTTTTGCAATATATCCTCAGAATGGGATACATTGAAAAACTTCACATTTCTCTAGTTATAAGGGCTTGGTTTAGGAAAGCAAGCTTCAACTGAATTCAGACAAGGTAGAATTGTTTCTGAATCAATTCAGATAATATTTCCCTCCTCTGGGGATGGGTAGATGGGCTGCACTTCCCTTTATGGAACAGAATCACAGTCAGGTCTTTCCTAAATTCATTGCTGATAAGTATACATTATATTTTAAAGAACTAGTTGTTTCCCTACTTGGAGAAGAGAGACCTGAGGTGGTGGGGATTACAACAATATGCTCCTTGTTGGACTGTTGAAGACAGTTTAGAAAGTTAGCTTTCCATCGTTAGCTCAGAATATGATGACCTCATGATCTCATATCACCTTTCTATTGAGACAGTTACAATGATTCCTGGGTGTTTTCCAAGCTCAATTCAAGGTGGTCTTTGTGATGTACTAAATCTTACACTCTTAAGCTTTCAGTTAGACAATTTTTGCATGCCACATCATGGTATATTATAATGCTATAGATCTGATTTTTTTTACTTACAGGAATTTCAAACACTTGGGGGGCGGATCTGGTTTTGAATTATTTTTACTTGATCAAAATGTAAGGATTGACAATTTTCAAAAACCTATCTAAAAGGTTTATACTTTCCAAGAATTCTGAAGTACAGACAAAATAATCCTCATCTGAAGGTTCAGTAACAGATTATGAACAGTCATTGAAATACGTTAAGATTTGTTTGGTGGATTTATATATTATTTTTCTTTTAGGGGTTTAAGAAGGTAGTATTCCCTTTTTCACTTCTATTTCCTTTGCAATGAGCAGTCAAGAAAGAATGACTGGCTGAATAATCACCAAAAAAAACATAAAATTCAAAAGTTGAGAGTGCATTAAACCTAGGCCTCACTGGTTCTTTATTTGTACCTTAACCACATTACCAGAAGTGGCTTTCATATTTAGACTTAAAGGAATTTAAGTCTATGTTTGAACATCTCTTAAAATTCTCTAGGTTTTGTTAACATTCAACTATAAACCTCAATCTTTCTCAACACATCAACATTCATTGAACATTGAGTCAATCCAAATTAATGGCACGTACATCTCACTGAATCATGGTTACGTTTTCCCAATGTTTTTAGTAAGACAGATATTCTGCTAAGTAAGTCTGAGTCAACTTTGTTATCTCTGAACTGTATAAAATTTGGGGTATCCAGGAGTGGAATTTTCTGTGAACAGGGACTGAAAATTCACTCAGTCCAAGTCCTCATAACCAAGTCCTGCCTCAAAGTTATTCAGTTCCATATCGGTACCAAGTTCTAGTTGGTAAGTTAAAAGCTTCTCAAAGAAAATTTCTACAAGCCTGACATTTAACCGTTCTTCACTGAATATATGAAGTCACTTCGCATTACCTTTTCAATCAATATTCCTATTGGTTGGCTTATTTATATTGTCCACTTTGATGGGAAAGACAATAATGTATCTCCCATCCTTTCCTGTCTCTAGTTCCCATGCTCTCCAAATTATAATTTCCTCTTTCACAAAACCAGGCTTGTTCTGATGCTGCTAACATGGTAAAATTACTTTGATCTACCTGCAAATATCCACACCGCATGCCATCGTTTTATTTCTGTTCCTGTTCCTCTAAAGGTAAACCATCTGTAATTTTATTTTACCCCTACTGAAGAGGAAAATGAAAGCGGAAAGGAACAGGTTATCAGCATGAGCTAAACAACCAGGTTTAGAAACTGTTTGACAGCAAACCCCACAAGAAGGGTTTGGGGAATGGATTAAGGACTTGTGCCTGCATGAGAGGTAAATGGATTACCTGCATTTAAGCTACCATTGTGTAATCCATTTTAAAAGTTCGTATGTGAAATGTTTTAAGTTCCCTAAATGCAATACTAGACACATTTCTTGCTCTCGCTCTCTTCTATTCATTCTTCCCGTATAAAAGACGAATCTCTTCCTAAACATTCAACAGAGACGGTGCTGAGTAGAAATCATACTCTCTCTCACCTCCCTCCCTCTGTCCCTCCCTCCCCCCCCTTCTGTGGGAAGCTCCCATCCAGAAGAATGAAATATTTTGGGAAATATTGAAAAGGTAGAATATTATATTTCTCTAAAGGAAAAAATGAGAAACATGTTTTAGAGGCAGAAAGCAGTTCCCAGTCTTTCTTAATAGCCCACAGTAGATGCCAGCACTGCAGGAGATAAAGAACTTATTGAAAGAGGAAGTCAAGTATCTAAATAGCTCTATTCAAAAGCAAAGCAAATACTATAGACAGAAATCCATTCAAGTCAGGAGATTTCAAAACTCCTTGCAGCAAAGTTTGACAATTAACAAAAGCAGAGTGATAGGATTAGAAGCAGCCCATCATCCAAGATCCAACATAGGATGAAAGCCATTAGCCACAATAGGAATTGCCCAACACCATTTGGAACACAAGCCCCTTCATTGCACCACTCCCAGAACAGTTCAAATTTCAAAGTCACAGAAACCTATAAAGATCCATCTACTCATTCATCCATTTGTTCAGTTGACCCAGAGCTGTCTTTGTAGTTCTGTACATCATTAAACTTTCTTTCCAATCAGCCTCCATGTTGTTTCCAGTATCTTTCTCCCAGCATGGCACTGAACCAAATGGATTTTCCTTCCAACCCTTCCTTCCTTCCTTCCTCCCTCCCTCCCTCCCTCCCTCCCTTTTTTCCTGTTCTTGTCAGAGATCCGAACTGAACATTTGTAGAAAGTTTAGTTCAGAAATGTCATTTTTCTATTGTTAGCCCCAAGTATTCCTCCAAATTCCCCATCTTTATCAGAAATATTAACTGTAGCAGAGTTATTCCCAAACATTTTTCCACAGTGTTTGGTGGGAAGAAGAATCAAGTAGTAACTTTTCCTAATGTCAAAGCGCACAGGGGTCCAAGAATAAGCAATACTTATTTTATTAAATTTAACTAACAAATTGTGCCTAATTTATGGGGTAAATGCATTCCAAGTGTGACAGATGAGTTATTACTAAGTCAAATGTCAAGGGATATTGTTCTCCTACCTGACAGGCCTTCATCAAGAAAGAAATCTCACAGGGCAACCTGTAATGCTTTCTTACAACTTCCTGCTGAGCCTCCTTTTCAGCTCCCCTGAACTTCATTTAATCACATGCCCAAGTGCAAAGTGGATACAAAGTTTCTCATTTAAGAGCATTTCACACTCGCTTTGCACAGGCATCCGTGACTGCCTAAAGTGCCAGACCAACCAGCAAATGTGGTCAGAGAATTTACTCTTGGAGAATCTCTTATAAATTCTACAAGTGAATTTGGATTTTAAATAGACAGTTAAAATTGGGGCATATTCTGCCGGTAAAAAAACATTGTGTTTAAAAAAAAACATTATTAGTTTTTCACAGACTGCATATCATAGTTCTGTTTTCTATTTTCTTGTCTATATCCTGTAGTATAAAGTCCCCACCCCCCCACCCCCTTTCTGGTTGTGTTTTTATTTATTTATTTTAAAATGTTCATAAAGCTGCCCATTTCACTGCAGTGACTCTGGATGACCACAGATTAAAACAAAAAATGAGAATATAATTGACAAAATAAACAACACAATTTCTACTCCATTATAAAAAGATAAGAACAATTGCAATATGTTGGAAGAAATGTCCATCTGATTCAATTCCAGGCTGGGAAAAAGACACTGGAAACATGGATGCTGATTGAAAAGATGGTTTAATAGTAAAGCAGAACCACCAAGCGCATGGTTCTGGTACAGCTGACCGCCTGGAGTTGAGAATGAGGGGTTTTTATACCTTCTCTTGGACTTTGAACTTGAGCTTCCTGTTCCTGTGCAAGAACATGCATTCTATTGGCTGTTGTCAGACTCCCATGGGGCCATGAACAAATCCTAGGAGTTTGTCTGAGCTGTTTGGTTGAAGTTTGGGCTGATGCAATGAAGGGGTTATTGTGCAATTCCTATTGTGACTGAGGGCTAACCCTACCTTTATTCAGACCTTGCTGCAGGGAGTAATGGATTACCAAATCTGCATTTCTAAAAGCTGGCCTAGTATCTGCTTGGGGGCAGGGAGCTCGGGCTCTGAGTTCTGTCTTCCTTAAGAAGTTTATTTCTCTTTTAGGGGAAATATTTTGTCCTGCCTTTTAAAATATTTCTCAAAATATGGATGCCACGATATAAAAAAGATGGTGAGACTCTAGAAAGAGTGCAGAGAAGAGCAACAAAGATGAGTAGGGGACTGGAGACTAAAACATATGAAGAACGGCTGTAGGAACTGAGTATGTCTAGCCTAATAAAAAGAAGGGCTAGGGGAGACATGATAGCAGTGTTCCAATATCTCAGGGACTGTCACAAAGAAGAGGGAGTCAAGCTATTCTCCAAAGCACCTGAGGACAAGAAGCAATGGGTGGAAACTAATCAAGAAGAGAAGCAACCTAAAACTAAGGAGAAATTTCCTGACAGAACAATTAATCAGTGGAACAACTTGCCTCCAGAAGTTGCGAATGCTCCAACAGTGGAAGTTTTTAAGAAGAGATTGGACAACCATTTGTCTGAAGTGGTGTAGGGTTTCCTGCCTAGGCAGGGGATTGGACTAGAAGACCTCCAAGGTCCCTTCTATTCTATTCTATTCTATTCTATTCTATTCTATTCTATTCTATTCTATTCTATTCTATTCTATTCTATTCCATTCCATTCCATTCCATTCCATTCCATTCCATTCTATTCTATTCTATTCTATTCTATTATTTCACTCTTTTAGGAGAGGGGTGGGTGCTAACATTCTACAAGTATGTGTTCAGGTTTAAAACACTCAATTTACAATCTCTAAAGAAAAGTCAACCCACAAAAAGACAGGTCTTCCAATAAGGGCTGCTTTCACTTTCTGGTCTAAGTTTCTGCAAGAACAGCCAAGTTTTAAATCCTTGCAAAAGCTGAGTGCCAAGGGGAAGGAACACAGGGAAGGGGGAGAAATGCTGCTCCATAGGGCTGGTCCTACCACAGAGAAAGCATCTTTATGACCTTTTGTGTCTTAAAACGAGCCCCACACATGGCTCTTTGACCCAGATTCACCTACAGTTCCCAACTCCTGAATCAGGGGACTGTAAATGAAGAGTATGCTTCCTAACACTTTTCTCAGTCAGTTTAAATTGAGATCAATACAAAAATACACCAAAGTTATTTCACCAGTTACACCAAGTCAACAGAAATTATTCGCTCTTCTGAAATAGCCTATATATAAGCGCAGGTACTTACATACTTACACTCATTCATTTAGTGACCAATCAAGGTTACAACGGCACTGAAAAAAAACAACTTATGACCATTTTTCACACTTACAACTGTTGCAGCATCCCCCAGCCCCGGTTACATAATCAAAATTCAGACGCTTGGCAATTGGCCTGTATGTATTAATATGGCAGAGTCCTGGGGGTCACGTGATCACTTTTTGTGACCTGACAAGCAAAGTCAATGGGAAAGCTGGATTCATTTAACAACCGTATTACTAACTTAGCAACTGCAGTGATTCACTTAACAACTGTGGCAAGAAAGGTCACAAAATGGGAAAAAACTCACTTAACAATAGAATTGATCTATTCTACTGCTCAGCAATAGAAATTTCAGGTTCAATTACAGTAGCACACTGAGGACTATCTGTATGTGTTTTATTACAGTTTGTTATAAGTGGCAAAATATATATATATGCTCCAGTGGTGGTATTCTACTGGTTTGGCCTGGTTCAGCTGAACTGGTATCTCTGAGGATCATCTGTGAGCAAACTGGTTCTCTCTGACAATCAGCTGTTGGGCCCTCCCACTCGCCCTGGCTCTATACTGACCTTTATTTCTTGGTTTTGAAGTTCAGCTGCTTCGCGTGGCACAGATGATTGCCAGACATCTCCTGTTGAAGACACAGAGAGTATGCAGGATTGCAGGAGAAGGTTAGTAACAAATCCTCTGTGCGCATGTGCAAAGCATGCCCACCAAGCCACACCCACAGAAGCTGTGGTAAAAAAAACCTGAAATCCACCACTGGTATGGTCTTGAATAGTTAGCAGCTTTAACTAGATAAGATTATGAAAATCTATATGGTAAATGTTGTTAAAGAGCTCTCAATAAATGAGGTCATCTCTGGTTCATAAAGACTTGCAGGGAGCAGCATCAAAAGAGCAGACATGTCCAAAGATCATATATTTATTGATTGATTGATTTGATTTGTTAATCGCGTACAATATACAGGTATAAGAATAAACATAGTTATGAATACATGAGATGGATACTTATGAGAAAAATAAAAAGAAACAATAGGACAGGGATGGTAGGCACGATTGGTGCGCTTATGCACACCCCCTACAGGCCTCTTAGGAAGTGGGTGAAGTCAATAGACAGTCTAAGGTTAAAGTTTTTGGGGTTTGGGGAAGAAACCACAGAGTCAGGTAGAGTATTCCAAACATTGACCACTCTGTTGCTGAAGTCGTATTTTCTGCAGTCAAGTTTGGTGCGGTTAACCTTGAGTTTGTATCTATTGTGTGCACTTGTATTGTTATGATTGAAGCTGAAGTATTCATTTGCAGGTAGGACATTGCAATGTATGATTTTATATACCATATTTAGATCAGATCAGAGGCGGCGTAGTTCTAGGTTTTCTAGGTCTAGAGTTTCAAGTCTGATGGCATAAGGTATTCTGCAATGAGTAGAGGAATGGAGAACTCTTCCTGTGAAATATTTCTGGACTTTCTCCGTTGTGTTAATATAAGATACATGATATGGGTTCCAGATTGATGAGCTGTATTCAAGTATTGGTCTAGCAAATGTTTTGTATGCTCTAGTTAGTAGTGTGATATTACCAGAGAAGAAGCTACGTAGGATTAGATTAACAACTCTTAATGCCTTTTTGGCTATGTAGTTACAGTGGGCCCTAGCACTTAGATCATTAGAGATGAGTACTCCAAGGTCCTTGACAGAGTTTGGATCCTCAACAAGGTCTTGACTATTTAGCTTGTATTTTATTTTCTGATTTTTTTCTGCCAATATGTAAGACAGAGCATTTATTTGTTGAGATTTGAAGTTGCCATTTGATTGACCATTCTGATACATAGTCAAGGTCTTTTTGTAGGGTAGTAGTATTGTCTGTGGTGTTGAAGGGAAGTAGTATTGTCTGTGGTGCTTTACATCATCAGCGAAGAGAACGCAGTTGCTCTTAATATGATCACAGAGGTCATTTATGTAGAGTATGAAGAGAGTTGGTCCTAAAACGCTGCCTTGGGGGACACCATTGTTCACAGGTACAGAATTTCATATTTAATTAGAAGTAAGTCTCATTTAATGCAAAGCTGATTTCTGAATATACCAGATTCTACAATCAAGCAGAACCCTTTGGCTGAAAGTTCAGTACTCCTTTTTATCCTCTGGAGTAGAGCAATGATTCTCAAACTGTAGGTCGAAACTACTTGGGGGCATTCAAGGAAATTTGGTAAAGAGTTGCACTCCCTCCCACTTTGTCTCAACAGCAAAGGAGATCTTTACCAAGCTTCTGGATGTATGTTGACCCAGCAGCAATGGCTCCTGCAAATTTGTCAAGTCAGTTCCCAAGATAAGTCCCAGTGATACTTTTTCCAAAAGACAACTGGATTTTCTTGGGGGGGTTTCTTTCTTTCTTTGAAAATGTTCAGCTTCTCATCCAAGAAGCTTCTTCAGTTCTGAACTGTTCTGGATGGGAAGCAAAACATGTTCAAAGATTAAAAACCAAGAAAGCCCAGTTGCTTTTTAGGAAAAGAATACCTTTGGGACAACCATGATCTGGATGATTGAGAATCTTCCTAGACATTTCCAAGATAAGAAAAAAAAATTCTCACCAGATTATCAACATTTCCAATTTTTGTAATGGAAGTAGAAAAAAAAAATCCCCTCAGTATAACTAACTTTTTGGTATTTACAACAGGCCCAGCTAAAGCCTCGTTCTTTGTGTTTTGTTTTCTCACTTTTGAAGTTTTTTGCTTAAATTCCAAGGCTGTCATTGAAAAAAAATGAAAGTCCTTTCTGATTTATGACCCAGCTATTGTTGAAGGGATATAAACCCTGTCTGCATTACTATTATTCTGCGGCAACAATAGTTTGATGATTCTAGAAGATGCTATAAATCTTTAATGAAGAAATGGCCTTACACTTATGCCTTGAATCAAAGCGGTGATCCTACCCATATTTCTATAGAAATAATGAATCCTGAGGGACCTACCATTAGCACACTTGAAATCAATTCCAATTTTGATTGAGATTTGGGTGTTTGACAAAGGGGCGACCCATCCCTTCTCATCTCTCCTCAGTGATTTACACTTTTTAAAACATGCATATTGATTTTATCAAATGTATCATATCTCCAATAGAAGCTATTGTCTATAAACAGAGAGCAAACTCATATTCACTAACACTGCTGATGTTACCTGTTCTGGTAATGAAACATCTGCAAGCAAAGAACCGTGCCGAGGGAGCACAAAGACTTCACAATATCGCATCTCATTTATCCCCTAGTTACTAGTTAACCCATGCTTCACTACTGCTCCTGGGCAGCAGTGGGTATTTTTCCCCCTTGCTGCTGGACTTAGAAGAATTTGCTGTTGCCTTTTCAGAGAAGTGCATGCTAATTCATACAAGCTCCTGGTCATGTCACAACTTATTTTCATATGTTGAGTAGAAGCACACATCTAAATTGTTTTGCGTAGTAGAATCATATTGGTAGCATTTTGGTAATGAAGCAGAAGATAAAATTTAATTGTGAATTAAAATTTCAGACAAATTTTGTTACTAAAGTTCAACTGGAGGCCAAAACATTCAGCAATGATTAAAAACAGGTCAATAATATGTTATTATAAGACCCATATCATCTCAGAAAAGCCAAATTATCTGGGTACAGTTAGGCGAAGGACTGTTGATTACAGGTGTAATTGATTTATATGATGGCTCCATAGATTACCTTTATTTTTCTTATTTTTGTTATGTGCCTAATTCTCCTCAGTTGCCTTAAAATCTCTCTCATAGTCTGTAAATATGAAGCTCAGTGGGTAATTACACTAATTTATTTTCAATAATTTTCAAATTAAAATGATGTGCTGTGGAGATATCTGATTGAAAATCATGCTGTTCTGTTCTTGACTGAAAATGTGTGTTGCAGTCAATCAAACTGCTCAGTTATTTAGAGAAAAATATGTAGTCTTCCCCTAATTATTGAAAAAGAACCATTAGAGATCTTTGGTTTAGCTTGGTAGGGTGTCTGTTCTGGAGAATCCCGCCATTTTCCTTTGAAGTGTGGCATGTCTCTTCAACAATAGGATCTCCTATGTAAAACATAGGAGACAAAATTCTGGTTGTGAATATATATTCTTTGGCTATATGTGAAGATAACCTTTAAAAAAACAAGAATCTATTCATATATTATAAAAGGAACTGATGCATATTACTGTTGACTTTCACCCTGAAAAGAAATCATCCTCACAAACTGAATTGGAAACATACAGAACTAGAAACTGGGCTGGACCATGAGCTCCATCAGTACATTCATACATTGACTATGGCTTTGTGTTAAGTCTCTCTCTCTCTCTATCTAAGCACATTCCTCTTTTTGTGGCCATGTTCAGTCCATAAGGGTGTATTTGCATACATGTCAAGCTTGGCTTCCTGTTGGAGCAAAATTAGCTATGCCCACCTTGTTCTTGGTTTTGTGCTTGAGTGCCAATATCAGAAATTCTGTCTTTTAAACCAGTGGTCACCAATCAATGGGCCCACTGGTGGTCTGTGAGAAAATTTTGGTGGTCCGCAGAGAAATGTCACCGCCAGAGCACCCCCCCAAAAGCAATTAATGCAGGCTGTGTGGGAACACAAGATTGCGCCACCTACATGGCCCACAGGAACCCTCTCTGCCCACTCACTCCTTACCTGCCAAACTTGCCTGCTAAGTTGCTATGTTTTTTTTTTTTCCCGACCATCAGCTGGTCTGCTGTGCTGGGAGATTTAGATTAGCTAGAAAGCAGGAAATTGTTGGATTTCTTGCTTTCTAACTAATCTTCAGATCTTCGGCTGTGCTTTTAAGCAGAGCCGAACCTCCCTTAGGACTGAAGGTTCTATTGTTCAGTTGCAGACTCAGATAGCCAATGGCAGAAACACAGATCTCTAAGTGAATCTGTGATTCTGTGAGCAATTCAATCTGCCTGCCTCCTTTGCCTGATTTTGGGTAAACGTTGCCCTTTTTTAAATAAAAAATTCAATATTTACATAAATATTTATGATATTTACATACAAGCCATGCCCAGCCAGTCACAAGAAATTTGAATCCCACCCCTGCCTCTGTGTCTTTGTGTTTGTGTGTGTACGAGAGAGAGAGAGAGAGAGGGAGGGAGGGAGGCAGAGAGAGAGGGAGGGAGGTTAGATTAGATCTCTCTCTCTCCGACCAACGTCAGCAAGCCATCGTCAGTCAAAATTCATAATTGTGGTCCCTGGGATTTCAAATTATGAGTTTGGTGGTCCCTGATGTCCAAAAGGTTGGTGACCCCTGTTTTAAATCATTACTTGCAATTCACAAGTAATGAATTCTATTTACTTCTGAATAAGTAATATGATGAATATATTACTTGCTCAAGAATACTATCTCTGCCCCTCTGGTGGAAGAAAGCTTCCAAAGGTGCTTTTCCAAAAGGCAACTGAACTTTCTTGGTTTTTTTCCATGAAAACATTTTGCTTCTCATCCCAGCTTCTTCAGAACCGAAGAAGCTTCTTGGATGAGAAATGAAACATTTTCAAGTTAGTTATGTAAACATTTTCAAGCCCTGGTACTGAAAGATGATGGTTTCTTTCCCTTTGAGCTGTTAAGATTGTTAATTGTGTTTGGCTGGTTGTATTTTATTCCTGTTTCTTATGTAAATGATTTTATTGAGTATGTTAATTGATGACATTGTTTCTTTTGTATGTTCTTAATTTAAGTTAGGAGAGAGATTGTACAACACTGTTGGAACAGTCTAAAAGCCCTATTAAATATGTTGACCAAGGAGAATAAGCATTTTCTGGATAGTTGCACATTTTAAGTGAGTGTGTTTGCTTGTTCATTTGGAAGTGAATTTTATGTTTTATCCAAGCCAAACAAGATTTTAAAAAACAGGTTCTGAACTTCAAATAAAGAATAAGAGAATGAGCTAAGGAGAGATAATAAGAATGAGATAAGAAGGCTGAGTTCCAAAGAGCAAAAGGAATGCTATACTACATGGTAAGCAGTAGTGACAAAGAGGAACATTGTAGTTATGGATGACAACTATGAGAAAGAATCTAATTTGTACCAGCTGGACCCAATGGCTTGTGAAGTGTCCTGTTCCCAGGAGCACAGACCAAAACATGACAAAATAGCTTCCTGTGCTCCTCAAATCTACTGGCAAGTTTACCATCCTGATCATCCATGCGAGGAGAAATGATTCTTCAAGAAGAATTAACCATGGAAGAAGTTGAAGCACCTGGAGACTGAGATGTTGTTCTATCTCAGTCTCTGGAAGAAAACCATAAAGCAGGGATGTTAAACTCACGGCTCATGGGGTGGATGCGTCATGTGCTGGCCATGCCCACGCCCACACCAGTTCAACAAAGGGGGGAAAAGTTGCAATACATCACGTGATGACATTGTGATTATGCTAGTTTGACACCCCTGCATTAGAGGAATAAAAGTATTGGTAGGGATTGGTTACCAAAATGATATTGTTAAGAGATATTTGGTTTCTGAGATTATGTGAAGCAGAGGTGGTATTCAGCAGGTTCTGACCAGTTCTGGAGGACCGGTAGCGGAAATTTTGAGTAGTTTGGAGAACCAGCAAATACCACCTCTGACTAGAGATTTTACAGTATCCTTTCCCTGCCACGCCCACCAAGCCACGCCCACAGAACCGGTAGTAAAAAAATTTGAATCCCACCACTGATGTGGATGTTATGTGGATGGTGGATTCTGGTGTAGGATGGTTTGCATTTTGCAAAGAATGGAAAGACCTTCAAATTTTCTTTGATTTTTTTTTGGGGGGGGGGAGTCTTGGTTTAATGGGGAATATACCAGCAGTTTATTTGATATCACAAAATGTCAGTCTCCAATATTTTGGAAAGTCCATTTTCATTCCCAGGCTCAAATAATTCCAACTCAATTGCTCTAGTGTTAAATTTTGCTGAGTACAGTCCTTCCAAGAAAGTATTGCGATATCTTGCTGAAGGCAACCAGCTAATCTTGACTTGATCCCAACTAACAGGGAAGCCTTTGAATGTGAAAAGGTAATGCTAGAATTGCTGACATTTAGAAATTAAAGAGAAGTGTAATCATGCAAATTCCTTTGACTGCAAGAAAGAAGACTTTAATAAACTGAATGCAGAGATAAACCAGTAGGGCTATACAATGATTTGGAAGAAGTGATTCAGACCTCAGGTGAACAAATAGGAGATGAAGAACTAAATTTGTGCAGAAAAATAGAAGGGCAGGGACTTTTTATAAAGCTGAAGGGGTATCACACAGAAGATAGTTAAGACCTGGTTTTTTTATAGTCCTGGAACACAGATCATGGAATAATAACCCCGAGTTACAGATTGAATGAGAGAAAGAACATTTTGACAGTAAGAGGAGTTCAACAAGGAACCAGGTGCAGATAGGTATAAAGTTCTGTTGGGGGTTATGTACGTTGAAGTAGCATCATTTTGGTGTGTCTGTGTGTGCCTGTGTGCCTGCTTTAATTTGGACTTGAGTACTCATAATGGTATTGTCCGAATTATTCATCTCAGGGATCTAAATGTCCCCTTCCAAGTCCAGAATAATGCTAGAATTCCCCCCAAATGCCATCTCATTGTGTCCGCCCTCTCTCTTTTAAAATAGCAGTTGCGTGCAGGTCCGATCACAACCAGGAGATGAAGTATTTAAAGAAGTTCCACATTCTGTGCTTTTGGCTGAAACACCACCCACATGTGAACCTAGAACTGGATAACCAACATCCATCTCTGAAAATATCTCTAGTTTAAAGTTTAGATTGCTGTGCCATATTGACCCCTTCAGTCTGAATGTTGTTGTGTTCCCAGGAAGAAGACTCACAAAAAACCACTTGATATGCTGTTGTGTTTATAAATGCAGAAAGAAGACATTTCTAAAAAAAGATGTAGTTAGTGTAGAAATAGCTTATCTTGCTATATTTTCCCTTAAATTTGTGGACTGTAAAACCAAATAATTAGGAAATAATATTTTGGCCTGTTCTTGTCCCATACAGTAACAGCATAATGGTCTGTATGAATAAACAGGTGAACTTGTGAGATGTGATAATGACTGCAGATCAATCTGCTATTAAAATGACAGATCGGTTAGTTGGCAACCTGTGGAGAAATGTTATCTTTTAACACAGGGTCCAAGCAAACAAAATGTATGGTTTTGCTATTTTAACTATGATAAATAATCATCTTCCCTTCAACACTCATACAGACAAACAGACATGCACCCCTGGGTATTTCTAGATAATTGGGACTATCCTCTTACCGTATTTTTTACCCCACTTAAAGGGCTGTCACCATTTCCCAGTGTTTGAAAAGTAAATCAGAATATAGTATTCAGGTGTGTGGCTCCTGATAAGAAAATAAACAACTGAGGAAGATTATAATTACCAGGAGCCAAATACCTCCAAAGGCTTGGGAACCTTATCTCACCCTTTTGAGCAGCTAGAGAAATCAAGGCATTGACTTGGCTTAAAGCCAAGTAGTTATTGTCACCACTAAGATCAGAATTTTCTAACCTCATTGTTCAATACAGATAGCGGTGCACTGAACACACCAAACAGGAGAATATAGAGCGTGAAAGCTTCTTGAGGGTTACGCTATGCTGCCTTTTGAGTAAAGAAAGAAAGTTTGTCCCAAAATTTTGCACAATTCGATGCATTTTCTAAAGGACTAATTCTTTGCATTTAATGAGCTTTGGCTGATTCACTTTATCCTTTCTTTGTAAATCCCTGTAGAAAACAAAAGCCATGGATGATACCCGTGGATGTATTTGCTTCAAATTTCTTTGCTCTGTAGGATGTGTGAGAAAACTTTTCGAATGTTTTTAATGTAGACTAGATTAGGCACCCTGATCGCTTGGCCTGTTTGTCAACATCTCTCAGTTGGCTCTGGAAAGATCTGCCTGTGATAGGCATGGGGAAAAATAGCATGTAAAACAACTCCTTTTTGGAGTCCCTCAGAGGATTTTTCCAGATGCAGGGCATTACTGTCTGTTCAAACCTCACCAGGCAATGATACCTGATGCTGTATGTTAGTAAGTCTTTTCTCCAGAGACGAGATTCATTTCAAAACATTGTCTTCACTGTTCAGGTCTCCATAGGGTCACCCGGAGACAATGTACCTGTTTTAGGTATCCTACCATTGGGGTGTCAGGGAATTGATTTGAGATAGGAGTGCCATCTGTTTACATTGCATGGTTTTATTATAAGGTACTGTTTGGGGTTTGTGTGACTACACCGTAAAGTCCAGAAGTTGTCTAAGATTATACTTATATACTTATATGCTATGTGCAAAAAGCCACTTACAGTGGAGTCCTATGTGTCTCTTGACAATAGAGTAAATTTTGTTACTTTCCAAGTGGTAAACTTTATTTATTTTAACCATTTTTAGATGAATGTTACGTCTGAAGGTTTTGTAAGCTGATGATCTGCGTTGCTCAGTGCATGACTGACAAGACTGACAAGACAAGAAGTTGGAAAGCTAAAACAAATGAATGCTCTGTCCTCTTTTAGTTGATGTCCTACATTCTTACAAATGAGTTCTTCCTAATAGGAGGTTAGAGCGGGGGTCCTCAGCACCTGTAGTGGGCCATGGCTTGTTTAAAACTGGGCCACACGATTGATGGTCAAATGCACATGCGTGAAGCTCCAGTCACATGAGTGGAAGGTGCTTCCACTTGCGCTCGCAACTCTACTCACACGAGCAGTAAAGGCTTGTGCTAATGCGGGAAGTTCCATTCACATGAACAGAGGGTGCGTGTGCCTGCTGTTCACACAAATGGAGCTGTACACATGTGCATGTGCTAGACACTGCTGGGTTGCCAAGCTGGAAAAGTTGTGAACTGCTGGTTTAGAGAGCCAGTATGATAGCAATAGCCTTTAGACTTATACATGCTTCACAGTGCTTTCCAGCCCTCTCTAAGCAGTTTACAGAGTCAGCCTATTGCCCCCCAACAATCTGGGTCCCCATTTTACCCACCTTGGAAGGCTGGAAGGCTGAGTCAACCTTGAGCCTGGTGAGATTTGAACTGCCAAACTGCAGGCAGTCAGCAGAAGTAACCTGCAGTTACTGCATTCTAACCACTGCGCCACGCAGCTCTGATGTAGTGGTTGAAGTGCTGGGCTAGAAATGGGAAGATGGTGAGTTCTAGTCCCATCTTAGGCACAAAGCCAAGTGGGTGATCTTGGGCCAGTCACTCTCTCTCAGTCCTAGGAATGAGGCAAGAGCAAACCACCTCTGAAACCACTAGCCAAGAAAACTTCAAGCCACCTTCCCTCCCAAGGACCTGAGTATTCTCATTCTCATTAAATATCAACTGTTGGGAGGGGCGAAAGGAAAAAAACACAGGGGAAATTGAATGGAGCGGGTTATATGGAAATCTCAACACAGCACCCTGTTATACCAGGATCCATTTTGATAGCTAAGTAGAACCTACCTTCTCCTCCTCTCTTTGTTAAGCTTCCATCCATTACTTCTTATCTTGTCAGTCATGCACTGAACAGTAACTGGGTATATTTAAATATGAACAGCAGATGATCAAGATGACCCTTTCTGTCTCTAACAGAAAATAAAATTGTCATAAAATTTTCCAGGCTCCCCTTGCCCCTGTGTTTGGACAAGAGAATTGAGCTTTTGTTTTCTTCATCATATATAGGTATTGCGCTTTATTTACTACCATGGCCTACATGATCTTACATGAGTGTAATCATTCAATTGAATTAAATGGGACTTTCTTCTGGAGAGAAGAACAGATATTATGTTATTTACCTTTTGAAGTTAGGAGTAATATAATTCTTTGCAGAGTACTTTCTTAGCTCCAGCAGTCCTGGATTCTGTCCTCACCTTGACAAAAGATGCTGTCAACTCATAAAATCTTTCTCTGGTCTTTTTAGAGTTGGCAACAGAAAGGGAGAGGGGAGCAATGCAGCAGCTTGCAAAACCAAAACTGCATTCCGTAAATGTTTTCAAAGATAGTAACTAAGTGACCGAAGTTTCTGCCAGGCAAAATTCTATTAGGAGAGCATGACTGATGGCTATGGATGTGTCCCATTGGAGAATATGAATTACGATACACCCAGGGAGTGGGGGGAAAACCAGGGTCAAGGGTGACAATGAATTGTGTGTCTCAGAGATGGCTACACCCAGGCAGTGCCAGCGTGTTAACTCTCAATAAATCATTTTTAAGTTTTGGAAATTTAGCTCGAGACTCATGATTTAAATGGAGGTAACTGCCCAAATCCTGACAGACGCCTAATAATCTGTGTCTAGACAACCCCAGATCTGAGAAATGCTTCCTTAAAAGGGCAGGTTGAGGAAGGTCTAACAGAAATCCAGGAGAATAACTTCTTAAATCTAGTGAAAAACAAACTTCTGACATAGATATGTTTAACAGGTTTAAGGACATTCCAAAAGGGGAAACCATTACACAACAGAGAATCATTTTTAATGTTCTCGGGAGGTGTTTCAAAGGTAACAGTTGTGATTATGATAACACTATAAATGAGGCTCAGTAGTCACTATAGATTATTGCTATATCAGGCACTTATCTAGTCATGTTTCCTATCTGGTTGACCCAAGAGAGTTGGGTGAAGCAATTGGTTTTGATAGTTTATGAGAAAAGAGATGGGCAGCCATGAGCAGGAATGGCCATTTTTCCTTAGAGGAAAAAAATGTGGTAGCCTCTGTGTAAAAGGATTTATTACTGGTCCTGAGAAATGAATCCATTATTCAAATCCACTGTTCATTTAGTTCAAAGACTAAAGGAATAGAATTAGTTATTCCATACTGGATTTGTATTCTGTTTGTTGATTTATTATTCTGAATAAGTTCCCATTTTAGGTTTTGGAGAAGAAAAGCTCTTTTTCCCTACACGATAAGCTACAGCTATGGGCTACATTGTGATAGTTTTTATTATAACCATCTAGCTCTTGTGACCAGTTCTTTGCTTTATTTGATATTTTACTCTGAGGATCATTTGGTTCTTTAGATACGACCCATTGTTCAAAGAATTAAAATACAAGTATTTGTGATCTTTAAAATGTACATCAAAGACCGAATCATATGCATGTTAAAATATAAAAATAGATTGTAATTCTACAAATTTTATCAATTAACGCAAAAGTGTTTAAAGTAGACAAGGAGATAAGCATTGAGTGGCCAGTCATTAATTATATAATAAATTTCTCTCTACCAACAATTTAAAAACCATTAAATATATCTTTTGAAGACCTTCCCTTTAAAAATCTTACAGGCATAAAGTTTAAAACATATTTTTAAAATCACTGATTCTCGATTACTTTCACGATACATTTCAATAATAAAGTGGTGTTTCGGCTCAGATAAATGCATTTAGCACCCGGCAGTTGAAGGAGACACCGTTTTATTTCTCTAGCCACGATGATATCATAATTTAAATTACTTTTAAAATCGAAACTCAACTGAAGATTTTGCGTCTGTGTATTTTATTCCAACCTATCAGAAATGTACATATAAAAATAACAAAAGGTGATGGATACTGGGGAATAGAAGCGAAATGTTAACAGTACGAATGACAATGGAAGAATAAGTGTAGCCCATCAAGAGAATGTCTGCTTGTGATGCCATTCAGCATATAAACTTTCCCGGCTGGCTAGGTTTGTATACAATTGTTCTTGCTATTTGACTGATAAGAGGCTCACCGTATTGTACACAGTTATCTTTGGGGGGGTGGTATTGTCCAACTGAGGGTGGTATGGTGGAGTTCTGTGAAACATTGAATAGTAAAAATCACTGCTGAAGATATCTGAGCACAAAGTAGATTCTCCATGGATGAGAAATTAGAGAGCTTCCTTTTTTTTACTGGATCTGATCATTGATCATCTCGTTCAAGATGATCGTAGTTCTCAAAACACGTGTCTTTTCCAGCCCTGCCTGGGGATGCTGGGAACCAAACTGACCAGAGATGATGTTCAACAGGTCTGACCAATTCTGGAGAACTGGTAGTGGAAATCTTGATTGGTTGGGAGAACTGGCAAATCCCACCTCTGACTGGAGATTTTACAGTATCCGTCCCCTGCCACGCCCACCAAGCCACGCCCACAGAACCGGTAGTAAAATAATTTGAATCCTACCATTGAAACTGACCCATCACTTTCCCCGCTGAGAGACAATCTTTCCCCCTCTGCATCATTCAATGAGAAGCCACCTATCTTCTCAATGCCCCTCCCCCCCCGTTCATTTATCTCATCGAAGAAAAGAACTACAAAGTCCATTTTTAGAATTTTTTATTTGATTGGTTAAACTGGGGTAAAACATTATTTTGAACTGTTTATTGGTTGTTTGTATATATCAGTGCAGGAGCTCTACTGATACCGTGCATACCTTCACTGCAGAGGTGGTATTCAGCAGGTTCTGACCATTTCTGGAGAACCGATAGCAGAAATTTTCAGTAATTTGGAGAACCGGCAAATATCACCTCTGACTGGACCCGCCTCCATCTATTCTCTGCCTCCTGAGTCCCAGCTAATTGACACAGGAGAACAGATCTGGAAAGCAGGTTAGTGGGGTGAGGAGGGAATGCGGATTTTGCAGTATCCTTCCCCCAGGAGTGGGGAGGAAATGGAGATTTACAGCCTCCTTCCTCTGCCATGCCCACCAAGCCACGCCCATAGAACCAGTGGTAAAAAAAAATTTTTGAATCCCACCACTGCTTCACTGCATGTTATTCTCAAACTAAAACCATGGCTACTGCTATTCATATCGCTGAACGTTGATTGTTTCAGGTAGTGAAAGGGCTTCCACGCAGCATCTCAAAAATGTTTACATTCCTGTATGATACATCGATAGAACAACTCTTGGCTTAATTACCATCTGTGACCACTGCTAGCTCATTATTGAATTCCTATTGGCTTCATCAGGAATGAATTTCCTTGCCTCCTGAGAAACAACGCAGGCGCAATAAGTTTGGGGAAAGATTGCACTAAATGTATTCTTTACAGTGCCAAAAGTCCTCCCCCTTTGGAGTTGTCCAGGGACTTTACTTTTTAACAAGATGCTCCTCCTTTCTGGAATAAAGGATGAAGGAGGAGAGATTCCAAACCTCAACTGAATTGTATTTTCTCTTCGGTGCCTACAGGAAGGTGGGGCCATGCTGGGAAAATCTATTAATGGGATGGGACATTTCCAAGCAAATCTTGTTCTGATGTTCATCCCTTCTGGAAAATACATATTTTAACAGGCATCACTTTCTCATATTCCAGGTGCATAGCCTGAAGCCTTGTGGGAAGAAGTAGGAAACTACTCCTGGGCTGCCATTGACAGAAAGCGAGAAAGGAAAATATGGGGTGTGTTGGCCAAACAAAGCTGGTTCCTCCAATTTGCAACATCTGTTGGGGGGCTTTGGAGAGGGAGAAATGAGCCCATGTGTGAATTTTTCAGGATATTCTTGCTGGGCTACCCAAAGCAGTGGGTTGCTTTCATCTGGCTGGGAAGCTGCTTCTGCCTGACCAGCTTTGCCTCTTCGTGGCTGTTTGACATGCAGCTGGCGTCACCAGAGACACCGAGCAGCCCGCTGACGCAGCTGTGGTGTCGCAGCTCTTGCTTCAACATATTTAGACACAGCACTTCGGTAATTTGCCTCGACATGATATCATCTTTTGTCTTATGCAAAACTGACCTTTCTTATCTGCCTTCATTCTCCTCCTCCTCCCCCACCCTCTCTCCCTCCCTCCCTCCCCCTCCCCCCTCTCCTCATTCTCTCTCATTCATTCTTTCTCTCCCACCCTCAAAAAAGGAAACATTTTGTTTATATTAATGATATAAATATTATTAGTACCAATAATACTAATTAGTATTAATATAACCGAGTAAGGAGTTATCAAGGGGACTCTATCTTCACCTGATTAGTAAGAAGAAACACAACCTTTTTTAAGCAGCATCTTTATTAGGGATTTTTTTTTAAAGTATCTACAGTGCTCTTGAGACTTCCCCCTGCCCCAAATCTTGTGCATGTGACATTAGATGACATTTTGGTTAGTGTGACACCAGAATAAATGGTTGCCCCCATGTGGCTCCTTTGCTTTACCGCAATTGCTTCGTGTTGATGACTTCCCCGATGTTGATGAGTGAATTTCTTATGAAGTATTTTGATTCTTCTGGAGGGGAAGATTTATTGATTTGGTGACAGAAGTTCACAAATTATGCAAATGTGAGCTTGCTACATCTCTGGATCTGTGAGGTTGAAGCCCTGAAATCTGGCATCTCTGGATCTATTATTTCATTATATTATCTATTCATATATATTATATTTCATTATATATATATATATATTATCCATTATAAAAGGAGGGACCAGAGCCTGAGGGAGACATGGCTTTATTTCTAAAAGGAAGCTGACTCAAAAATGTTCAGCAGGGAAAAATAATTATCATACTCCTTCCCAAGACTGAGTGTGGTGAGCTGTTGCTTTGTTGCTTTGACCTATAGGTCAAAGCATCCAGGGGCCCTATGGTTCCCTGGGGCCCCCAGGGTATTTTGATGGGAAAAACAGGTAAATAAAACAGCATGCCACATGCTGAGGGGAACCACAAATGTCCTGATACCAGAAAATGGACCATGTCTATCTGTAATAGTTGGACCTTGACAGTAGGTCACAAGAGAAAAACAAGGTTGGAAGGAGGCATGAGGGGTGAAAAAGGTTGAGAAACATGCTCTAGATCAGGGGACAGATCTGATACTGTAATGCTATGTGAAAATGACCTTGGAAGATGCAGCCTAGGGAACAATCAGATAAGAGACACCACAGCCCATAGCTACATAATGGACGTAAAAGGAGGATCCAATGTTTACCCACTAACTTAAAAGGGCTTAAAAGAGATGGTGAGAGATCAGACTTGCAAGATTCTGTTCATCTGGCTTTACAATAAAGTAGAATTAGGCTGTGAGGTTGTGTTTCCTGCCTGGTTCATCTGACAGATACAAAAGAGGATGCATGATGGAGAATAAATAAACAAACAAATAAATGTAAGAAATCAAAAACAGAGGAAGATGATCACATCACCTCACAAGTGAGGTGAGAATTTTTTTTTTTAGAAGGAGAACTGTTTGGGGGATTGGACAATTCAAGTTTTGAATTTTGGCAACATAATCGGGGGACACTGGAGGGTGGTGAAAATATACACATACACAAACACACACATACACACACACACCAGGCTCTCTTCCTTAAATTTACATCACTTCTCTCCAAATCTACAAAACATCCACTGTTTTAATATTTCTTTCTTTTTTCTTTCTTTTTTTAAAAAGCAGACTTTAGCCTGGTGTTGCAGAAATTGCATAAAGGCATGCAATTGTTCTATTGTCTTTACCCCCCTTGAGAAAAGCTGCTTCTGCCTGATCATGGACATTTGGCAGTGATCATACTTAAAGCCAATCATAATTCAGTTGCAATAAGATCTTGGGAACACACTGGCCTGTTTGCCAAACATTTCCCAGAGCTCCCTGGGAAACCTCTGGGTCTAGAGATCTCTGTGGATGGATTCCAACATGTGGCTCTCCATCACTGCAGACCTGTAGACATGGATAGGAAGAGATCTGTCCATGACAGCTGCTGAAAAAAGTAACTGGTAGAAGTTGAAGATATTCTAATGGGATAAACTCTCTTCACCCCTTAGATGTGATTGATCTGTGTTCATGTGCTGTTTTTATTTCTAGTCCACATCTACTGATATGTTATGTTATGTTATGTTATGTTATGTTATGTTATGTTATGTTATGTTATGTTATGTTATGTTATGTTATGTTATGTTATGTTATGTTATGTTATGGGCTCATGTTACAAGCTGCAGATTAATTTCCAGTAGTAAAATGTTGGCTTTTGGTTGAATTATGGCAGATAAATTTGACTGCCTGTGTCCAAGTTTGAATTATTTTGGGAGACTTGAACAAAGTCAGTTTGACCAGTTGAGGGGAATAAAACATGCCTGAAAAAGTTATAGGTTCACAGAGAACTCATAGCTGAGAATAACATTTTAACATGATTTAATTTCATGCACTGTCACTCTGTGATCAGTCAGAGGAGCACAAGCTGTGGAAGAATGGGGGGGAAAATCACAAACATTTGGAATTTGGTGAAATTCTCTAATGTCCAGAGGGCAATAAACCCTAAGGTATTTCATTTTATCTTCAGTTCAACAACACCCTAGGGATAATAGATGAAAATCTACCAAGTTCAATTTTCTTATTCTTCTGATTTTTCTACTCCTTCCTACATTGTCATCAATTTAGATTTTTTACTTATATGTTTATATCATTTTTGTGTATGTTTTGGAATGTGTGCTTTTTGCACAAGGCTTTTGCATGCATGCATGCACACATGTACACAATTTGTACAATTTGTATTACTATTATTTGTAATAGGCTAATTTTGATAAGAATTTTCCTAAATATTGTGTGTTCAATTCTTCTATCGTGTTTCTCACATAATAAGGCCGGGCCTTATTTTTTTTTGACCCCAGAAAAAACGGCTAGGCTGTCTTTTCGGGGGTGACTTAATTCCCCCCCCTTTCATCCTCGGGTGGGCGGGCGGCTACAGCTTGGATGTTTGGGAGACCTTCTGCCACCATTGCTTTCCCTTCTCCCTTGCTGCCGCGGTGTTAGAGCAACGCTGCAGTGTTTGGCGAAGCCACGTGCGGCAAGTCAGGGCTCCTCCCTGCAACCGGAGCCCTGAGGAGGCACTTAGCTTCAGGCGCTCCTGTCACCGCCTTTCCTTTGCCTTCAAAGGTAAAGCGGATTATTTTAAAAATGACACCCTACTACAACAAAGCCTCCCCTGCCCGAGAGGGCAGCCCAACCCATGTGGGGAGGTGAATCTCCCGGGGCCGCAGCACAGGATTAGCCCACCTCGGGAGAAGCGCCCAGCTGCCATCCCTGCCTGGCGCTGGGCAGAGCACGAAGAGCTCCGCCTGGGGCGTCCAGCACAGCTGACAGGCGGGCCCTCCTTCCCGGTGGCCAAGCTCTCACCAAGGCAGCAAGCAGCACCTCCCGCTGGGCCCTCCGCTCATCCTGCCAGGCGCCAGAGCCATGTGGGCTGGGCAGAGCCAGGAAAGCGGCGCGCCCGCGGCTCGCTTTCGGCTCTGCCCAGCCTGCATGGCTTCTGGCGCGGCCTGGCGGGATGAGTGGAGGCCTGGTGTGGGCGCTCGCTGCCTGGTGAGAGCTCTGCCGCCGGGAAGGAGGCCCGCCTGTCAACTGTGCTGGGCGCCCCAGGCGGAGTGCAAAGAGCTTTGCCTGGGGCACCCAGAGCAGCTGACAGGCGGGCCCTCCTTCCTGGCAGTAGAGTTCTCACCAAGGCAGCGAGCGCCTCCCTGCCGGGCCCTCCGCTCATCCTGCCAGGGCGCCTGAGCCTTGTGGGCTGGGCAGAGCCAGGAAATAAGTTAATTCAACCATCTTCACAAGTTCCAAGATCCTCACCAACCATTCCTTCAGTGAGGATAATTTAAACTTTTCCAGTTTAAACTCACTTGTCATATTTAAGTTGTCATATATAAAAGCAAAGTCCCATGCCTGTATATTAATTGTCCATTAGTCCCAAAAAGAGATGGTTTCACTTGCAGTCTAACTTCTAAACTTAACTTTTGATTAATGTATGCATATGTATCCATTAATGTATGTATATGTACTTTGGGGCCTTTTTTACATGTCCGCCAAATATGATAAAAACTGCCTTCATATTGTTCTCATTTCCAGCAAAACTTTGAAACATCTTTATATATTCTAATCTAGACAGTTTCTCTGGTGATTAATACCAATTACGTATCATTTTAAAAAAATTCTGTTTAAGGTTAGAATATAATGTAAATTTCTATCTTTAGCCATATAGTTTCCCACTGATCCATTTGTATAACGTAGCTAAAAATTTTAGCCCATTTTCTTATATATTCTTTCACTTCCTCTGTCTCTATATTTCAATAGAAGTTTATACAGTTTAGCAATAATATGTTCAACAAAGTTAACCTTTGTTTATTTATAATTTCTCATCTATAAAATACTTCCTGTACTGAAAACCACAAAAAATGTTTTTGGGCAGAATCTAAGTTTGTATTTATTCCACACTCTAAGATAGCCTGTCTGACATAATGAGTTTTAATGTTTACATCCGTGTTAGCTTTACCATACCATAGATATCCATGCTACTGAAAAAAACAGTTTGGTTTAGTGGTTAAGGCACCAGGTTAGAAAGCAGGAAACCATGAGTTTCACTACAAGTTCAAGTCTTGCTGTGACCATGAAAGCCATTTGAGTATCTTTGGGCCAGTTACTCTGTCTCAGCCCAACCCATCCAACAGGGTTGTTGTGAGAAAAATAGGAGGAGGAAGGTATATTGGATATATTGGTTGCCTGAATGATTTGTACAAATAATAAAGGTGGGATAGATAGATAGATAAACAGTTAGATGATAGATACATAGATAGATAAATCTCATAACCTTCTATTTCTTAACCTCACTCACTCTTTCAGCCAAACTAAGCAACAGAGAGCAAAAAATAGTTTGAATTCTGGTAAGCCTATCCTCCTCTTTCCTTTGCATCTTTCCTTTGCATCTTATATTTAACTTGTTTTTTTCCCCCATACAAATTTAGATATAACGTTCTGCCATTGTTTAAATGATACATTAGTTGTCACTGAGATATTGTCTGAAACCAATGCAATGAAATTAACTTTCTTCAGCAGTACCTATGATTGTATGATTGACTGTGAGAAGATATAAAGATGGCTTCTCCTGTTGATTGTAACCGTGAATGATTTAAGTGTTATTGCTGTTGGTTTCCCATCCATCTTCTGCCAAAATATATGGTGTCATTGAAGAAAGGAACAAACCCCATTCATTCTTGCAGCTCTTTCAGACAAGTGGAATGTAACATCAAAGGTGAGCTCATATGTGCTCATTCACTTTCAAATTATATTATTCCACATTATGAAACTATTGGATAATCTTGTAGAAAGTTAGCCCCACCCCTCTCCTAGAAGAATGAAATATTCTAGGAAATATTAATAAGGCAGAATATTATATCTCCCTGGATGAGAAAAGGAGAAACGTGCTCTTGGAAAGTGATCCCCGCCTTTGGTAATAGCTCCAGAAAGACAAAAGACATCTTATCTATAACACAAAAGGCCTTCAGCCCCAGGGTGATGGAATTAGCCCTCACTCAGATCCAAACCAGGACAAAGCCATTAAGCCATAATAGGAATTGCCCAAAGCCCCTTCATTACATCAGCCAGCAAGATTCAACAAAGCTTGGGATTCAAGGCAACCTAGAAAGTTACCCTTGCATAGCCCCATGGGAGTCTGATAACCAATCAGGATACATTTCTTGCCATAGGAATAGGAAGCAAGTTCAAAGCCCAACAGAGGTTATAAATCTCTCTCCCTTTCTCACCCATGTGTTATTTTTGGCCCAGGACCTCGAATCATGTGGTCCTGCTGTCCATCATTAAACCATCTTTCCAAATAGCTTCCATGTTTCCAGTGTCTTTCTCCCCACTTGGAACTGAACCCAGATGGACATTTCTTCCTACACTCTGAAACATGATTATAACTGTTCTACTCATGTTTCCTGTATTTTCCCTCTTCCCCTTCTGAACATCAACAAACTATCAGATGCAAAGCCTATCAAATCATGTAGCCATCAAATCATTCATAAGAAAGATGCCTTTACCTTTTAACCTCTTCTTATCTTCTCTGCAATCTCTTCCTGCCTCTGATGAATTCCGTTTCACTTTTTGGCATCATGTCTCATGAAGATAAGAGCTTTCCTTTTAGCAAGGCTTGGACTTTAATTTATACCTTTCTGGTTGCCTTGGCCAATGTCACTGCCAACTTCATCATGGCATTATTCTAAGCTGGCTTTGTGCCATCCAGCGATTTGCCTCAGTGATTGACCGAATGAGCATAATGTGGCAGATAGCAGAGCCTGTTCAGTGTACCAGGGATCATAAGTAGTAGTATTACCCCAAATCCATTGGGAACTAAGAATGCAAGGTTTATGGTGTCTTTATGGTCCTAAATCAGATGAAATGTTTACAGTGCTAATGTACAAAACTGCTCTGAGTTGTATTTGTACACTGATATACATTCTATTGTACATCCTCACTCTTCTAGTGAGGACTAGGGGTGACATGTTAGCAGTGTTCCAATATCTCAGGTGTTGCCATAAAGAAGAGGGAGTCAACCTATTCTCCAAAACACCAGAAGGAGAACAAGAAGCAGTGGATGGAAACTAATCAAGGAGAGAAGCAACCTACAGGTGAAACTCAAAAAATTAGAATATTGTGCAAAAGTTCATTTATTTCAGTCATGAAACTTAAAAGGTGAAACTAATATATGAGATAGACTCATTACATGCAAAGCAAGATAGTTCAAGCCGTGATTTGTCATAATTGAAATGATTATGGCTGACAACTCATGAAAACCCCAAATCCACAATCTCAGAAAATTAGAATATTACATGTAATCAATAAAACAAGGATTGTACATAGAACAATATCAGACCTCTGAAAAGTAGAAGCATGCATATGTACTCAGTACTTGGTTTGGGCCCCTTTTGCAGCAATTACTGCCTCAATGAGGCATGGCATGAAAGCTGTCAGCCTGTGGCACTGCTGAGGTGTTATGGAAGATCAGGATGCTTCAATAGCGGCCTTCAGCTCTTCTGCATTGTTCGGTCTCATGTCTCTCATCTTTCTCTTGGCAATTCCCCATTGATTTTCTATGGGGTTCAGGTCAGGCGAGTTTGCTGGCCAATCAAGCACAGTAATCCCACGGTCATTGAACCAGGTTTTGGTGCTTTTGGCAGTGTGGGCACGTGCCAAATCCTGCTGGAAGATGAAGTCAGCATCCCCACAAAGCTCATCTGTGGAAGGAAGCATGAAGTGCTCCAAAATCTGCTGGTAGATGGCTGCATTGACCCTGGACTTAATAAAGCACAGTAGACCAACACCAGCAGATGACATGGCTCCCCAAATCAACACAGACTGTGGAAACTTCACACTGGACTTCAAGCATCTTGCAGTGTGTGTCTCTCCATTCTTCCTCCAGACTCTGGGTCCTTGGTTTCCAAATGAGATGCAAAATTGCTCTCATCAGAAAAGAGGATTTAGGACCACTGAGCAACAGACTAGTTCTGTTTTTCTTTAGCCCAGGTAAGACGCTTCTGACATTTGTTGTTCAGGAGCAGCTTGACAAGAGGAATACGTCTGTGTGTGGTGGCTCTTGATGCACTGACTCCAGCCTCAGTCCACTCCTTGTGAAAGTCCCCAACACTTTTGAATGGCCTTTTCCTGACAATCCTCTCCAGGCTGCGGTCAACCCTGCTGCTTGGGCACCTTTTTCTTCCACATGTTTCCCTTCCACATAACTTTCTATTAATGTGCTTTGATACAGCACTTCGGGAACATCCAACTTCTTTTGCAATTACCTTTTGAGGGTTTCCCTCCTTGTGGAGGGTTTCAGTGATGATTTTCTGTACAACTGTCAGGTCAGCAGTCTTTCCCCTGATTGTGATTCCTACTGAACCAGACTGAGAGACCATTTAAAGGCTCAGGATCCCTTTGCAGGTGTTATGGCTTAATTTGCTGATTAGAGTGGGACACTTTGAGCCTAGAATATTGAACCTGTTCACAATATTCTAATTTTCTGAGATTGTGGATTTGGGGTTTTCATGAGCTATAAGCCATAATCATCACAATTATGACAAATCACAGCTTGAACTACCTTGCTTTGCATGTAATGGGTCTATCTCCTATATTAGTTTCACCTTTTAAGTTGTATGACTGAAATAAATGAACTTTTGCACAATATCCTAATTTTTCGAGTTTCACCTGTAGAAGGGGCCTTCCAACTCTGTATTTCTGTAATTCTGTTATTCTGACCAGTTTAAAATCTTTTTCCACCTATGACCATGTGACAATGAGAGCAGAAAGAAAATACATAGCACCTGGAATGAAACCTGAGCATCCTCAAGAGTTTGGTCTGGCTAGCATGGGTTATTGCATCTTGTCCGTATATCAATCCTGTGGGTTAGCAAGAAAACTGAGAAGTATGTATACGCTCCTACTCTGTTGAGCAACAGAATGAGCCAGTCAGATAGCAGAGTCTGTTTGGTGCACCTGGGGGAACCAGCAGAACGTTACCCTGAAGGAGAACATCGTGGAATGGGAAAGAAGTGTATTAATTTATTATTTTTTCTCTTCAAGTCAGTGAGAAATGCACCAGGAAGAAGAACTCCACTAGGAACACTGAAGGTATGCTGGACTTGTGGGGTTGGCGAGTTGTGCAACAAGGTCACATAGTGTAATAAGATTGGGATTGGGTTAGGGACTTCTGTCCTCACTGTGAGTTGTGTTGGGTGGGGGTGCATGAAGGGAGGCTCAGCTAATCTCATTGTACACATGTTGTACTCTGACAATAAAGGTAATAATAAAAACTCAGCTGCTGGACTTAAAAAAAATAAATAGAGCTAGGCAGCTTTTATTTCTGATATTTATAGCCCGCCCCAATCAATAGGAATTCTGGGCTGGAATAGCAGATAGTGTGGTATCTGGATTGTAATGGTAGTGCTAGAATAACACCGGACCAGGATGACATGGAATATTTTTTCTTTTTTCACTTCTAGGACCTGCCCATGGTTGGTCTTTACCAAAGTTAAAGAGTTTGGGCCCTGAATTGACTGGAAAGAAAAAGCTTGAGAGACAATTTCTTTTTTTTTTTTTTTACGAAATCGGCGGTATACAAAGAAAATATGTATAAAATGTTATATAGACAATTTCAATATCATTTTATCCATGATCAATGTATATAAAAACCTTTAAGAGATTCTAAATCAAAAATTGGGATAGGGAGATCAGTGCAAAAAGTGGAAGTGTAGCCAAAGCTACCCAACCATCAGTTCAGGCATCCAATCTTCACTGTATGAACCAGGTAATGTATGATCATGCCACATCAACTTAGCATGCCCTTATAAGAAATGAGCATTTCTCATTCAATCAATCAATCAATCAATCAATCAATCACCCATCTCCAGCTCATGGCTCTAGGGGCGTACAATTCTAAGATCCTGAAATAAAGTTGAAATCTTCACACCGATCCAATCTCTCATTATCCACTGGATGAAAGCGAGGGTTGATGTTTTCAGACAAAGCATTGACTCAGAATTAGCTCAGTTTCTACTACAGAGCACTAATTTCAGTTGCAATATTATTTCTAAAAATGAGTAATTGCCTCGGTTGCTTTCTTACCTCATGTGAAACAATCCTGATGACAGTTACAGCTCACTGATAGACTGTGGAGAAGCCAGATGTCGAATCGTCCTTCTGCACACTGCCTTTGTTAGATGGCTACCTCTGAGCACATATAACACAAGACCACAAAAATACGGGGGCTTCACTTGTCTGCATAAATGTGGACCTTGTGATTTCACCAGGGAGACGTGCAAATTTTAGACTTTTTGGATATGGATTAAAGGAACATCTGGAGGAAAAAAATACAATTAGTAATGACATGTTGAGTTGCAAAAGAACATTTCAGCCATGCTGATTTTAGAGCTGGGGCAATCTGTGCTATCCACAACAGAGAGCTCAGTTTTTATAGTCAGTGGTTTCCTTTTGTACTTGGAACTTGATGTTTTTACGATAAATAATTGTGCACTGGAATAAATCATCCCGAAGTTGACATTTAACTTTTCGAAAAGCATAGTCAGAGAACGATAAAGGTTTCTGCAACATTTTTAGATGTAAAGGAGGTTGCGTGAATGTTTGAGCAGTCTAGGATTGAAGGTGGTGTGTTTTGGGGTTGATATTGTTATATATTTACAACCTTGAATTGACAAGAAAGTTAACAGGTAGCATTCAGTGGAAAAATCTCTATTATTGCACAAGGGATAACGCAACAATTCTGCGCCGGCAAATTAAAGCTTGCAGCGTTATCATTTGAAGATGAGCAACTTCATTCCATGTTAGAATCAATGAGACGTGTTATGCAATCCTGCCAGATGGTGTAGTAAACTTCATCAGCTGTATATTATAAATTGTTTTGAAACTATGGCTGCATTCAGGTTCAAAGTGTTTCTACTCTCTTGCCATTGGACATGACATAAAATTGTCCTAGATAACAGCCTTCCTTGAGGTTTAGTGAAATTCTAGCACATGGCTCTAATATCTAATAATATAAAGACAACAAATACTTGCATCTCTTTTCAATGCCTTTGGTACCGATTCATTCCTTGGCTTAAAAGCATCTTTTCAAATACTAACCCTGTTTGTATTTCATCACATAAACCTCTAAGCCTGAAGTAATAAAATCAAGTATTGAAAAGTCCACTTACCGATCCAATTTTTCTTGGGAAACTAGAAACTTCTCAGAAATGCTAGGAAATCTACTGTCTACATTAAATGTTTGTTCTATAGTATTTTATCATTATTGCCAAATGTGTTGGATCATGAGGTGGCCCTGTACATAGTTTAAGAGAAAAGAGTGGTAATAGTATTCTGGAAAAAGCACTCAAGCAAATGGCGTATAATGAAAAATGTTGACATTTAGATTTTTTTAAAAAAATATTTCTAGGCCTATCATTTTCTGCAATGCTTTCTCTGAGA